>NC_082397.1:23924029-24149029 GCF_031168955.1 Gadus macrocephalus
GAAGTGGCTCCTTTTTTTAGTACCGCCTCGCTCTAGGTTCCAAGCGAGCTGAGCCGATGCTAAAAGGTGACGTCGGCAGACGGCCGGCCACTGATTGGCCAGAGAGTGTGACGAAGTCACGAGAGCGACATGGCAACCATGCTGGTAACAGCCATAGCAGCCACATGCAAGCCAACATATTCCACTTCTTCAACTTCTTCAACATGCCAGCTAATAATACGAACACGAATACGATCGCATCGATGTCCTCCATTGTTATTATGTGGGTTCTGTCCATGTGTGGGTTGCGTAGGTGTTGTTTGCGTCGCGTACAAAAATACGTCACGGCCCTTTCGCACAGCCGACCCCGCCCACGTCCAGGAGGTACTATTTGCGGTGGAAAACGACCCGTGCTGCTACCGTGTCGAGTCGTGTCGAGTCGAGCTACATGTGCGGTGGAAAAGCGGCATAATATTCAGAAAAAACACTGCCTCAAAAGGCTATTGGCTTAAGCAATACAAGTAGAGGCATATGCTTGAACTTTACACCCTGAACTTTTAAACGTTGCAAAAGTGCAAAAACATAATTATATATTTATGTGGCATTCAGTCCAATGCTGAAAATATATCTGTGGCATTCAGTAGGCCAATGCTGTGGTAAAGTGTGTAAAGTATGACCAAGTGTTTCTTTCTGTTCAATAGATCGAACGTTATCAATCCCCTGTAGGAGAAATTTGTTAATGTTTGTCCCTATAAAACAATAATGGCAAAAAAAATATACAAAACCTGACGGTAACTAATGCCGCTTTTCCACCGCACATGTAGCTCGACTCGACACGACTCGACACGGTAGCAGCACGGGTCGTTTTCCACCGCAAATAGTACCTCCTGGACGTGGGCGGGGTCGGCTGCGCGAAAGGGCCGTGACGTATTTTTGTACGGGACGCAAACAACACCTACGCAACCCACATAACAACAATGGAGGATGGTATTCGTGCTGCTCGGTCTGGTGCTTTTTGTCAGACACAAAAGAGAAGAGAGTCAGAGAAGGCTGCACGCGGCGAGACAAAATACACTGGAAAAGTCCCGGAGAGTGTTGGAGTATATATAACAGAGTGTGACTTTGTCACACTCTCTGGCCGGCCAAAGTGGCCGGCCGTCTGCCGACGTCACCTTTTAGCATCGGCTCAGCTCGCTTGGAACCTAGAGCGAGGCGGTACTAAAAAAAGCAGCCACTTCAGGTACCAGATACCATGTTTTCGCGGTGGAAACGCCAAAAATGTGAGTCGAGTCGAGTCGAGCTGGTACCATGCAGTGGAAAAGCGGCATTATTAGTAAGTCAAACCGTCCAATCTGAAGGCTCTACTTAACCACTCCCCCTACTCAGTTCCACCAATGCAAAGCGAACCAAACTGAGTAGGGGAGGGCGTAGCCTAACTAGTTTGTGAACGACCCAGAGAAACACAACGCAAATTCAATGTGAACATGTATGAGGTAGCGGCTTTTGAAATTCCGCCACACATTTTTTAAAAGTGTCTCAAAAAGAGGGCATGTCCGGGCAAAAGAGGACGTCTGGTTACCCTACGTACGGGAAACCCATTTGATTCCTACATGTAACACTGTTAAATAGCGGCCCAAATTGGTGGGCGCTATCCTGGTAATTTCTCTGCGTGACAAATACGAAGTGTGGTGGCGTGTGAGCGTGTGCATGGGTTGAATTGCGTGTGTCTCACGCCGAATGCGTGAGACTTGAGAGCCCTGTTACTGGTATATTATCCCGGATGTTGACAGTCGCAGTTCAGCAAAAGTGGCGTAGAAGAAGAAGGGGGCCGGGTGTTGACAGTAATGGTTGTGGAATTGTGCAGCTCCGTATAACGAATGTATTAAATATGCAAATTTCATCGGACCTGACTGGAAAGTATTACCCGACACAGTGGAGGACGTACGTTCATGAAATTTTGTTCGCCCATCAACAGATCCAAGCTGATGTTATCCCAGCATTGTCAAACCTATGCAAACAAAAAAGGTCTTAATTGTCTTCGTCAGGGTCTTAATGGTCTGCGTCAGTCTTAATGGTCTGACAGGTTCTTCATGGTCTGCGTCAGGGTCTTAATGGTCTGTTAGGGTCTTAATGGTCTGACGGGGTCTTATTGGTCGGTTTTAGGCTTGGCACCCGTAAAATGCTGCTCGCAGCTTTAATTATTCTAATTTTTTTTTTTTGTTTATTTTTATGAATTACTTTATTTCATTATAAATATTTATTATTGTGATCTATGCTGCCATTATTATTATTTTTATTTTGACTTATAAAAATGATGTATACAAATATTTTGACTTTATCTTGTATTGTTGCTACGGCTGTTGAGGAACCATGCCTAAGAAGTGTCCTGTTGTGTACAATAAGGTTGGATGGATTCAAAGTAATTCGAAATTCTGATTCTTCATGTACACCTGGCTTGTAGATGTGGCTCTTGAGTGTTACATGTATGTCTTGTACACCTGGCTCTCATTGAGAGTGTTACTTGTATGCCTTGTACACCTGGCTGTCATTAGGGCTGGCCCGAATGCCATTTTTCAGGCTTTGAATACTCGTTGGTTTTTCCGAGCGAATATTCGAATACTCGTTCCAGAAAAACACACCATCAAAAACAACATTAACAATCCCTATATACTCCCTGGAACCGATTTTGACAGTATCTGCATATTTTGTTGAAGATTTAATAGCTTTTGAACGTTAATTAGTAGGCCTAAGTAAGTTGGAGTTACATAGTTTTTCCCCGTGGAAGCGAACAGCTGTTGTACCGTACCAAATCAGCTGTCCTCTGCCATCTCAGCCCTTGCGGGAGCTTTTCAATTCATTCTGGAACGTGCATCTTTTCAGGGAATTTGTACAATAAATCCATAACAAATACCGAATATTGATTGTCTTATGTGTCCATATTATATCCATTATATTGACCGGGTATTCGCAAGACGCTCACGCTCTGCAGCAAGCCAGTCACAGTTGATTGGCACGGCGCTGTACAGCGAACGTAAACAAACTAACAACAAACTAAGCTAGGTTAGCATTTCACTAAGCATTTCTTTTCCTCCCGAGATCCCGCTAATGATGTTATAAAGTAAAGGGAAACAAGATATCTATTCTTCCTCCACCTCTCTCGCTTCTCTGCTTGGTGTCGCTTATAGTTTGCCTCCCTCGCTCTGGTAACGTCACGTAGGCCTACGTGTAACAACGAAGCTCCAAATACTGATTTAATCTTTGAATACTAATTTTCCGAACGAGTATTCGAATATTCGAATAATTCGGGCCAGCCCTACCTGTCATAGAGTATTACATGAATGCCTTGTACACCTGGCTGTCATTGAGTATTACATGAATAACTTGGGTTTCTGTGTCAACAGCAAATGTTAACGTGAGGGAGCTGACCTTTTATTATAATGTCGTGTTTAGCGTTGTCGCTCTAAGACTTGTTTTCCCCTTTCTTCAGAATCTCCCACTAGGGATATGACTCTACAGTGGAAAGCCGTGGCCGTGTTCCTTTATGGGGAGATTGGCATTGTTATCCTGCTATGTTTGCCCTTTATTTCTGCTACAAGGTAAGGTGTGTGTGTGTGTGTGTGTGTGTGTGTGTGTGTGTGTGTGTGTGTGTGTGTGTGTGTGTGTGTGTGTGTGTGTGTGTGTGTGTGTGTGTGTGTGTGTGTGTGTGTGTGTGTGTGTGTGTGTGTGTGTGTGTGTGTGTGTGTGTCTTAGTTTGATCAATTGTGTATGATTTATCACTTGGTTATGAATCCTATTGTGTGGTTATCATATGTTACAGATGGCAGAGCATATTCAAGCTGAACATTTGGAACAGTGTGGCGAGGTTCTGGAACAAGGGGTTTCTGGCCATGATCATCTTTCTTATTGTTCTCTTCCTTGGTAAGAAACCAATCAGATTTTTCATAGGTCCCCAGTTCTCTGAATGAACTGTGAGTGGCAGTGCTTTGTCACTGTTTATTGGATTATATAATCCATTCTTAAAATGTATCCATATGTCAGCCATGGCATTTATAGCCACCGCTGCTACAACTTCAGTCCATCGTGCTCGGCAAAGAGTGATGTGTGGTAATCAGAGATGCCATGTCCCCTTAGCATTGTTCACTATATCTGTCATCAACACCATGATTAATTTCACCTCTTTGGAGATCATGGTAACTCTGCCTTTTTTGCACGGTACTATCAGATTGGTTGACATCAAGGAACAGTTAACCTTGTTGGTTTATATCCAATTGTTGGTTGCCATGACCTAACCACTGACGTTCAATGGAAATGTAGCGGATGGTCTTGACGAATCTTGTCCTTTGATTGTTGCCGTTTTGTTGTAATTCGTTTTACTACTGGTATTGCTTTGAGAAAACGTTCCTGTACAAACAAATGTTGCATTACGTCATGTTGAAGTTGTATATTCCCATTATTTGTCCCTTCAGACGCCGTGCGAGAAGTTAGGAAGTACTCCAACATGGAGCCTGGCAGAGATCCAAAGGTTGGCGCAGTCCGGTATGACCACGTGTACATGAAGCTCTTCGGAGCCCAGCGGAACCTTTACATCTCTGGCTTCTCGCTCTTCCTCTGGCTGTGAGTCTAGACCACTGAAACAAACACACCCATCCTAACGCTTCCATGTTTAGCTTTACCCATCATCACTGAAAGACATCTTCAGTTCCTCTTTCCTCTTCTTAAGGACGGTATTTACAACTGGACTTTAATATGTTGGATACTTTTTTAAATTCTGCTTATTATTCACCGTATACTGCTCAGTGTTTCCCCCAGTACTGTATGGTTAAGGCCTTAACAACAGTATGGCCCCGCCTTTACTACCAATGTAAAAAAAAAGGGTTAGGGTTAGATGAAAAAAAAAAAAAATTATATATATATATATACAGTATGTTTTTTTAATAAATATTTTTTAATTATTATGCAATAACAAAGTGCAAAACACTCTTAGGGAAAGAAAACATACTTCTATCAAGTACAAAAATTAAAGATTAAATATAACCGCAAGAGGTGATTAACGGGGTCCGAACAAAATTAAAAGTCAAGAACACACTAATGGAAGATATATATGACAATTAATTATGAAGGAAAGATGTTGATGAAGATGTTCCACTTAATGCAATACTGTGCCTCGGCTTTCAGGTGAGCTGCAAAGCAATGGCCGAATGTCATGTTCAGCTTGTTCATAATACTATAATCAGGATTCAAACTCTCAACCTAAGGATCACCTGTACAAGGCATTATCCCATTGAGCCACTGATAAACCTGAACTGCAGCCTCATTTACATGGTCAAAATGTCTATTGATGAGCGGGAACGGAAGAAATATAAATATGACAGACTTAATTATGAAGGAAAAATGGTTAACGAAGAAGTTCCCCTAATGCCATACTGTGTCTTGGCAGTCAGATTTGTGGAAACGAATGAGTCGGAATGTTGATTGCCTGAAGAATTTCTCATCAGGAACACTGTTCAATGTTGTGTTTCTTAAATGAGTGGCAATGACAGAATGTCATGTTCAGCTTGTTCATAATGCTCTAATCAGGATTCGAACTCTCAAGCTAAGGATCACCAGTACAAGGCATTATCCTGTTGAGGCACTGACATTCCTGAACTGCATAAAGCCTCATTCACATGGTGAAAATGTCTATTGATAAGCACACAACATCAAGAAAACTCCAAGCACACATTTCACAAGCGATTTAAGGGCTTTCTTAAAAGAGCACAGATCTGAAAATTTGCACTGTTAATGGTATCCACCTAATAATAGCCGTATGGTAGTTATACAATAAGAAATTGCTCATATAGGCAAAATGGGTTGAGACTGTGGAAGTTTGGCTTTTCTATGAAATTGTGGGAAAAGTAAACATTTTTAGATCAGAAGACCGGGGTGAAAAAGATGCATCTGATTTTAGAGATTAATATTATGAAAGAATTTTGAGTCCAGGTCAATCTGGTGAGGAGAAATAAGCCTAATTCATTCTTTTTTACAATACCACAATACCTTTGGGTGCAGGACCACAAATGTGGGTTCATGGGTAGTGGGGGTTATTGGTAACCATACCTGAAAATTTCAAGAGTTTTCGATTTACGGTATAGGCTGCAGTAGGACTTTTACAGAATTTGAGGGAAAAAAAACACGCTGCTCGGACCCCTAATAATGCATCGGTAATACTGTACAAAACAATAGTCGTGCCATAAAGCTTTTTGAACAGGGACGCAGGAAGTGGGGTGCTCCGGGTGCTGCAGCACCCCCCTAGTGGACAACAGACGCAACTACAACACTTGAACTCAGGCAATGCCGCGGTTTTTTTTCTTTCGTCATCCGATTACATACAGCGCTACGTTGTGCATACCCCCCCCCCCCGTCAACAATCGTTTGCACCCCCCCCCCCCGTCAACAATCGTTTGCACCCCCCCCCCCCCCCCCCCCCCCCCCCACGTCAACAATGGTTTGCACCCCCCCCCCCCCACCCCGCTCAACAATTAAGCAGTCAGCACCCCCCACTTCATATGACTTCCTGCGTCCCTGTTTTTGAATGGAATTGAAACGACGGCATCAGGTGGTTGTATATATTATTGCGAACTGAAACCCTCACCGAAGACCCCCTGCTCCTTGAACACGTTGACTGAGTCGTTAGTCAAAGCACTGCAAACACTGCTGCTGGACTGGTGTATCCATTCTTTGCTATTCTGTGTATTTGTTTTATTTGTATGTAATATTCCTGTGTAAAAGGTTACCATGGTGTATCGATTTACATAGTTTATGTTTAATATCACCTGGCTTTCAGGTGTTTAGGCTTTATGGTAGTTTGTTTAGTATTTCCCAGTGCATTGTCTCAAGCTTTTCAGTGCTCAGTTTAATCCTGCATGTGTCCAGGACAATAAAATACTTAAACTTTAACCAAAACAGCAAATCATATCCAGCGAATGATATCCAATAACAATGCGACACACCGGAAATATTAAAGCCAAATATGGCCAATGGGGATTCAAAGGGAGCCTTGTGATCCAATGGACATGTGATATTTTGCAGGGTGGTGAGGCGAATGGTCACCCTAATAAACCAGCTGGCCACATTGCACCTCACCTCCGCCGCACTCCAGATACAGGCCGACAGCAATAACCAGGCAGTCATAAAGAACATGGAGAACAATGAGCTTCTAAAACAAGTAAGGCGGTATACATTTATCCTGGTGAACGTCTAATAGCTACAGATTTTCCCAGTCAGACCCGTTCTTGATGCATGTTGGTTGGATGACTTGAGCTGGTTGATCTTTGAAAAAAACGTAAGCACGATTGTTTTGGGCGATATTTAATTGGTTAAACAATCATCAAGACAATTCCTCATTGATATTAATGGAAAATAATGTTTTTATTGTAATTTTTGAAGAGAATGCTTGAATATCTCTGAAACAAGTAAACGAAAAACCCAATTTCCAAACAGATTTCTACTATAATAGTTTTGCGTTATTGTGCTATTTATGATCACGGGGGGGCGATCGTAATCCGGATCTGAATAATTCAACGGACCATTTATGCTGATGACTATATGTGATTCAGACCCTGACTGAAGGGAAGGGGGATAAGTCTACCACAGAGGGCAGGGAGCAGTTGAAGAAAGAGGTGGAGATGCTTAAAGAAGAATTAAAGACCTCAGGCGAAGGTCAGTACACACATGCACACATCTGGTCCCTGGCATGTGTTTTTCAGCTCTTTGTCATTACGCTATGAGTCTGGATAGCGACGCAGATGCTGAAAGTTGGTAAGTGGCTGTAAATGTGTGGCTGTGATTTCAACCACGTTTTCTTCTCAGCGCTGAAGGAGTCCCAGTCAGATGCCGAGGCTGTGAAGAGACAGTCAGACGGATTGGCCAGAGAGTATGATAGCCTTCTGAATAAGCACCAACTGCTACAGGTGACTGACACCCGACACAGGGCCTCTGCCATCCACCCACCCACTGATATTAAGCTTCTGACCTTTCCTAACCAAAGTATCCGTTAGACTAAATAACAAATTACAAGTCACAGCAAACTTGTTTAAAACCAATAATCCTATCATAACACTACTTGATCCATTATATTAGGTTTGAATGCTTTTACGTAGAGAGCGTAATCGCCTCTATTCATTAAATCTTGATCTGCTTGAAAACGCTGAAAATTCACCCTCCTCCGTCCTCGTAAGGTCATCAGAATTCTATTACTTCCACCAGCCACCTACGGATTAACAAACAACATTTGTGTCTCTTTATTCTTTACCAGAACACTGAGGACAGTGAAGACAAAAAGGACAACTAGTTTTGATGGACACTGGCTTCAATGCAAACGTTACAACAATACGACCAACGAACCATATGATCCAACACACGACGTCTTAGGTCAAGAGAATCAAAAATCCAACCATTATCATCTTGGACGCAGAGCTGCCGTGCATGATATTGTTTTCCCTGGCATAAGATAACAATTGAGCGGAACGATTGTGTTCTGTGATGCGATGGCTCTTGCTGTTATGAAGTACAATTAGTATAATGCTGGGATGAGGGCGAGCCTGGCCTGTTAGGCAGTGTTCACACTGATACATCCAAATAAATCTGAGAGTTTCTTGGACCATTTAACCAAGGTCTGATGCTAGAGCAGTTGTGACGAGATACGGTGTCTCATTCTATTTATTTTTGTCATATAACCTTTATATATTGGCATCATAGTTCACAAGGCTTGATTTACTATAAAAAAGGCCAGGGCCTCGTTTCCCGATAACGATGGACCGTTTCCCGAAACTCTTCCTAACATGAACGCGTGTTCACTGCACTCACAACGTTCGTAGGTTTGTAACTGTCTAATGACACAGTGCTGAAATGGGCTCCGTACTGAGGGAGACGCAGGAATGTCGCAGAAAATGGGGTTAAAAAGCGTTAAAATATCTCCCCATCAAGGCCAACAGCAGAATAGCCTACGAAAAGAATAGACTGCAATCATTTGAATGCTAAAGATATTAAAACAATTGATTAGGCCTAGGCCGACATATGTATTGCTCCTAATCCTGAATGCACTGTGTGTACATTTTTCACGGCATTTTCCCCCCTTCCATAATACAAAAATCTAAAATAGCTTGTGTGACAACTAGGTGCTGATTTCTAAAACATGCTTTGCGCAGCAAAGAGAGCCGACTTTATCTGATTCCGCATAACGTTTCATTGATTGGCGCGCACTCTCTCGTTACATTTAAAATGCAACGTTCCATTCATTCATTTGCATTCAAACGCAGAGGCTAGGCATTGACACACGGCTATTGCTGTCCCGATTAGGAGAGCTTGGTCTAGATCCTGCCCATATTGTTAGGCAGGAAGAAGTAGGCTATAGTTCTTTTTACGCTGCCAAGCCGGTTCGCTCGCAACTTGGCACGCCCGGCGATTTCACCTTCTTATCTCAAGTTTCCTGTGTAAAAACGAGGGGGTCAACCCCACAGCGTCACGGCGTGGGCTTTCTTGGTTCACTGGAGAAGGCGGGGCTGCGCACGGAGTCCAGACCTCTTTAGAATAATTAGTATTATTGCATACTCCCGAATGTTAAAAAAAATTTATGAATGCAATAATGAGTTCACGTCTGAGTGTAGACTACAACTTACTAACTTCATCACAGCCTCACCGAAGCGCCTGCAGTGTTTAATGCAAACAATCGCAACAAAAAACGCCTGCAGAAATTATCCGACACCCGCTGGTCTCCTAGTAGCCTATGTCTTCTGTCATTGATCAATATGAAGACATTTTAACCACGATGGTTGAATTAAAATCAGAGGGAGACGGCAAGTGCAGCTCGAAAGCGACCTCCCACACAAGAGAGATGGAATCATTTGATTTTATTATATGCCATGTGATGTGGCGTTTGATCGTTACATTTCGACTGCGCATGTATTTTTGGAATTTAAAATGGCTGCAATAAATTATGTTGTTGTTGACAACATGTCTCTATCTTTGCTGTTTAAATCTAACGGTAGTCTATGAGTAATATATCGGCGGTAACCACTGTTTTTGGTTGCGAAATTGTGCCAGCTGGGCATTCCGTGGTATTGGATGTGTTTTAATAAAACATATCCAATACACGGAATGTCCGCTGGTGACGCCACTGAGGCTATAGTAGTCTAACGATGCTCTTAGCATCCTACGAGTACCCCTGGAGTCCTCGTTAGGTATGAGCGTTTTCATGACGTTCGTTACCAACGATGCTTTCGGGAAACGGTGTGAAAACTGTACGATGCTCGTACGACGCACTCCACGATCCACTTAGGCTAACGATGCTTTCGGGAACAGGGCCGAGGGCTGAAGTTTTATGTTATTGAAGCAATTGTTTTGGTACTTAATTATCTTTGGCGAAAACCTGTTGCGTTTATCCATGTTAACCCACTGTGAACTATGCAATGGCAATTCTTTTTACCTGATTTTCCACGGCTTGAAAAAGTCTTACTATGATGTATTTTGTATCCAATGTATTTTTTTATCCCAAATTCAACATGCTGTATTTGAAAATGTATATTTTTATTTAATTCTTATTTTATATATATATATTAAATAGAATGAGACATTTCAGACATTGTGTTTTTATTAATATTCATAGCCTCCCTCTAGTTTTCAGTATTGTCAAAAATGACATCATATTGAAAGAAATATGAGCACTGCCTTTGAAGTTAGAAAAAAGTTAAGCAATTTGTTACACATAACGATTGTGAATAAATTTAATATCACATGAGTCAGTGGCTGTATGAGTGAAATGATCTCTCTGACTATCTCTGTCAGACCATTGATGAAAGGGCATAGGTTTTATGTTCTGCTTTTTCTCCCCTCGCCCCTTTTTAATCATTTAATTAACAGATTGAGATTTAATTAGCTAATTACGATTGATCATCGTCCTTTTGTATATTCAGTTGTGACACTGCGTCTGGACTACATTTTGTGTGTGTGTGTGTGTGTGTGGGGGGGGGGGGGTTGAAGAGAAAGTCTTTAAATTTATTACCTAAAGAGTAACGCTTAAAAAAATATCAAAAGTAAGGAATATTTTTAATGTTATGGAAATACCTGTAACTACACTTTGTAACTATATGAATAATAAGACAATATTTGATATAATGGGAACCCTTGTTACTGTCGTGGCAATTCCATCAGATATTGCGTCTAATGACAGATGAGATATTTAGATGCAAAAAGCACACAATACTTGCAGGCAATTGCTAGTCACATATATTTGTAATAATAGTACAGAGGAACATCCAGGTACATCACCACCACGGTTAATGCCTGCGTAGATGGTGGCCACAATCTTCTGGAAACAGTTGATGCTGGAAGCTGAGCCCAAAAGGCTTTGTGTAGTGAAACACCCTTGGGTAGGTGACAAAAGCAGTGAGGTTCCGGATCTCAGGGTGCAGTGGGACCAGCAGGTAACCCTGGCGGAGATCAAGTTTGAGAATATGTTGGCACTGTGAAGCTGTATTGTCAGTTCTTCCGCTTTAGGCAGCCGCTACTTGTCTGGAATGACTTGATAACAGCCCTGAGGTCGACACACGAGCGCTGGTCTTTTAGTGACCACCAGGTTCGAGATCCAGGGAGCAGCGTTGACCAGCTTGGTTAAGTCTGCCTCCAGCAGCTTCTGAAGCTTCACAGCCACGTCATCATGAAGGGCGAAGGGAATGCGACGTAGGGACCAATGACTGGCCGCAAGTCAGGGTTGAATATAGGGGCTGGTGGTTAAAAGCCGAAAATCACCCAGTCCGATGATTTGGACAGACCATTGTTAATGTCATGGTGAGCAGATAATCCATGGATCAAGGACTGCAAAACCCACCTTAGAAAATAGGTCTATACCAATTAGGTTGGCGTGTGACAATTGAAAGTCTTCTGCCTCAGCCCAGCAAAGTCTGGATACCCGCGTTGGGCGTAGAGGTTGACTCGGCGGCGTAAGCCTTCAGGCTCTTCTCCTCCTCCTGGCGTTGGCGACCAGCTAGCTGCTCCTGGCTCTGGTCGCTGAAGGTCCGCTGACCGAACCGCCTCTCCATTGCCCTGGTCAGCGCCTGAATCCGCTGCTCCACTTGGACAAGGTCAATCACCGCTGTCAAGGAAAACCAAGGATTTTTTTCACTCTAATGACGTCTTTGGTAGCACTCCGCAAGTAGTTTGGTAACATGTCAACCACAGCGTGTTTGGTTGCTAAGCGACGGCAACGTCTTTGGCAGACTATTTCTCTGCTGATCAACACTACGTATGGTGGTAACAAATAAATTGTAAAAAGACACACCATGTGTGTCTTTTTATTTCGTTTTGGCAAGTTATTATTTCGTTTTGGCAAGTAGCCGTGTAATAAGTGGGATGATGTATAGAACATCGCCGGTCATTATCGAAAATAAGCCCCTTCAGGGCGAAGCAAGACACCTCCGCTGCGCGTCGGTGTATTTTCCCGATAATGACCGGCATTCAATTATTATCCCTTACATATTATATATATTTATTAGATATAATAGATAAATAAATATATTTATATTATAGATATATCTCTATATATTGTGGCGACCCGGACCCAGGAATGTCTCTCTCACGTAGAAAACACCACACGCCAAGACCAGTCCAAAGCCCGGTGGGGCGTTTATTCATTAATGTCGGAAAAATGTCTGTAAATGATGCCGTCGGTCGGTGCCAGCACGATTGGGAAACACAACTAATTTATTTCAACATCTGAAAACAAACCATCCCACCGACTACACAGAAAGTATGAAAATGCGCGCAATAACAAGTTTTGCCCGCCGTCCTACCGCAGCTGTCAGCAGTCTATCATTCCAAAACAGCAGTCTATCGTGTCGTCTTTTGCGGCAGTTGTACAGTATGATAAACAATCAAAAAGAAGCAAAGATATAACACATGCAGTTTCTTATTGCATAGAAAAAGACATGATGCCAATGAGCACAGTGGAAAAAGACGGGTTCAAAATGTTGATTAATGTGCTGGACCCAAGGTACAATCTCCCTGGCAGAAAATATCTTTTGAAAACTGCACTGCCTCGTCTGTATGAAGAGTGCCGGGGAAATCTGGAAATCCAGCTTGGGTGTGTGAAATACTTTGCCACAACCACAGATCTATGGTCCAGTCGTACATCTGAGCCATACATGAGCCTCACCATCCATTTTGTCGACGAGCAGTGGGCTCTTCAAAGCAGGTGCTTACAGACGGCATATTTTCCAGAGGACCACACTGCCAAAATAATCAGCCAAGGCCTGGAAGAGGCACTCGCATCATGGGGGCTTAGCGAAGACCGACAGATGCGCATCACAACTGACAACGGGGCGAACATTGTCAAGGCTGTTTCACTTAAAGGTGCCATGGCATGAAAATCTCACTTTATGAGGTTTCCAACATAAATATGATATATTTACGTACACACACTGTAACGCAAGTGTTTCTTGTCGGTTCTTTGACGTCTCTTGTATTTCCACAACAAGACTGTAGTGGGGGTTATCTCAGCCATGGTTGAGAAGGAATTGGGGGAAAGGAACTTTGGCTTTGACTCCCTGAAGTACATGAACTGTGACATGCCGCCGGTTGCCGCGAGGCACCACCGCCCGGTAACGGGGATCCGGCAGCAGGCAGCGCGCGGTTCAGTCTACTTCAGATTGATGTGAAAGTGGAAGAACCAGAGACGTCGCAGAACCCGACAAAGTCGTTTGTGATTCCTAATATCCTCTGGACGCGCACACAGCTTTTGGCCTTGATAATATGTATTATATGATATTATTTAGATATAGAGCTCCAGGACTGTAATGCAAGTGTTGTACACGTCCTTGTTATTTGGATAACCGTTCTGCTTTTGGTGTTATGGCGCATAACACGTCGGACTCTCGTCTCTGGTATTTCTACAACGAGACTCGTAGTGGGGGTTATCTCAGCCATGGTTGAGAATGAATTGGGGGGAAAGGAACTTTGGCTTTGACTCCCTCAAGAATATGAACCACGACACTGAGGAGAAAGGGATTGTTGGCGGAGAATGTCTCCCGCTTGAGTCCCGCTTCCCGCTGCCGATGGACCACTGCCGAGGGACCACCGCCTCGGAGCTGCAGGAGGCGGAGGTGCCTGAGCGCTGGCTGGCCACAATCCCTTTCTCCTCCTTGATCAGTCTACTTCACATTGATGTGGACATGGAAGAACCAGGAACGTCAGAGAACCCAACGCAGTCGTTTGAGATTCATAATATCGGCTCACACAGCTTTTGGCCGTGATAATATGTATTATATGATATAGATAGCTAAAGTGGATATATCGCCATTGCGATATATCCACTGTAAACAGAGCGCATGGTACCGTGGCTGCAAGCTACTCAGGGCCTCACCCCGACCCTCCTCCTTGACCCGCCTCGCTCCTCCTCATTTGCATTATAGCTACAGACACCAAAACAGCGCATTTGCGGGAAGCTCAATGTGCGACTGGCTCGGAGTGGCTGTAACTCTGCACCACGGCTGAATTTCGGGAACGTCTTTGAATCCTGTGTTAGTGGTCCAATAATACCTATATTAAAGCATCCATAAAATAGCAAGTTATGGCACCTTTAAACATTGGACTCGCCTGCAGTGTTTCGGTCATCGGCTTCATCTTGCCAATGGTAAGTAAACATGTGAATAAAGTGCCTAAATGTAAGCTACTTAACATTTTTGTGAGGGGATCAATAATAGGCCTATAGTGCTTCTCCCCCCCCCCCCAACCCACAATATATTATTTGTCTCATCAGATCAATTTGATTAAAGTTGAAAATCGAAAAAGTTTTCCTTTATCAAAGCAATATTTTTCTGATTCTTAATGTCATTGCAATATTATAACTTATTATCACAAAATAATAATTAAATAATTGTAATGTTTCCCTAGTAAAGTTTTACAATATGTGTCTGCATTGTGTTTCTTCTTCATTTTCAGAGAGAAGTGTAAGAGACGGTCAGTGTTTTTTCTTTCTCATGGAAAAAAAAGAGAACTAGCAGCTGCTCAAGAGGAGCTCAAACTACCCCATCACAGGTTGATCACAGATAGGCCTTTCCCACCAAAAAGAACCAAGAGCCAGTTCCGGGCTGGTGCTCGGGCCAGTTCAAAACTGGTTCCAGCCTTAACCCAGTTATGAACCAGTTGGTTTCACACCGGCCAGAGCCAGCCATGGAGCCGGCGAGAGCAACGTCATGACGTCACTGCAAACGTCTGCATACGTCTCCGCTTTCCCAGCAACCTTCGCGCCTTGCCGGTGAGTTTCCCAATGTCAAGGAAGCATGCTCAACGGCCGCTGTCTGTATTATGATAGATAGCGATAACACTTGTTTTTACTTTATATTTGTATTGTATTTAATTGTTTAATCGAAACAATAAAAAAATTTGCCCGCAAAACGGGCGATCGCGTCAAATGACAAATGTTTTGCCCGCGAAACGGGCGATCGCGTCGATTGACGTAGGAGGGTTCTTGAAACATAATACAGATAACGGATCGCTAGATAACACTTGTTTTTACTTTATATTTGTATTGTATTGAATTGTTTAATCGAATTTAGCTAGTAAACTGAGTGTTTTAAGCAGGTTTCATAGTCTAGAATGTTCAAGAACCTTCCTACGTGATTTGACGCGTGATTTGACGCGGTCGCCCGTTTCGCGGGCAAAACATTTGTCATTTGACGCGATTTTTTTATTGTTTAGATTAAACAATTAAATACAATACAAATATAAAGTAAAAACAAGTGTTATCGCTATCTATCATAATACAGATAGCGATCCGCTATCTGTATTATGTTATTTCGTCGTTTGGAAACATGTTTTCTGCATCGCGTCGTCTGTTGCCGGGCAGGTTGTCAGGATGTAAACAAACGATGACGTAGGCCGGTACAATTTTCGCCCCCGGTACAATTTTAACGTGACACCGCCCTTTTAAGGACGCTACGTCATAGAACGCCGACAAGCACTGTTCCAATGTTGAGGACAGGGACTCTCTAAATCGACGCCACTTCGACCTGGGCGGGACTTTACGTCCTACGTCACTCGCTATGGGTGTGCATGTGTGCGCATAGCCGTCACTCGCGATGGGTGTGCATGTGAGAAAGGTTTTGGCTTTAATGTCTATGGGTTGGTAATAACGGTTCTGATGATTTTTCTGATGGAAAAGTGGTCTTTTATTTCCATAATCTTTGTTCAGTGAACGCATAAACCCGTTTGTTAGTTAGCAGTTAAACAAAATGCGATCTCTTTGTTTACAGTTACCAACGACCAACTGATGATTGGGGGTTCGATTCCCTAGTGATGCAAGGTTTTTTCTTTCATTTTGGACTGCACACACATCGCGAGTGACGGATACTCGCACAATGTACACACATCACTGTCTTTACAATTTCTAGGCAACCGAAGTTTAAAGATTGTCAAGTGGTTAACTCTTGAATCGCATGTACTAAGACCTGATGGGTTAGTGGTCAGAGAGCAACTCATTAACGCGGGGATAAGGGGTTCGATTCCTTAATGAAGCTAGCTTTTTTCTTTCATATTGGACTGGATGTTTGTATGCCATTTTGCGTAACTTGTAGTTTATGATGAAGAAATGTTACTGGGGTTAAGGTTAGGGTAACGCTAAGGGTAAGACACAAAGTGTTTTTGCAACACAATATTTCTTACAATAACAAAGTCCAAAGTTTTGATGACTCCAGTAGGAAACTTAAGATACCTAGAGAAATGCGTGAGTGCTCACAAAACATCAACAAGTCAGCAGTGTGGTACAGGGTGATCATTTCTGATATACAGTACAAAAGCTGAAACTATTAGCCAGGAGTGGGAAAGATGCAGACGCAGACGTGGGAAGCAATAAGACGCACCAACACACAGATGCTGTTGCAAAATGGTTCAGAGTTTAATATAAATAGTTAGGGTTAGCTGGTATGGCGTTATCTGGTATGACTATAGTCTAATGTTAGCTTAGTTCGTGTTGTTTCGTCATGTTAATCACTGGTAATAGTAAGTCATTTGTAGAAATATAGCCTATCATCACAGACTGTAGGAATGTCACCCACCCTCCATCGCGTACGACACTGACGCTCGTAATCTGTAGTGCAAGGGAGTTCGTGCACAGATCCCTGAGACAAACGGCTACGCGCACACATGCAAACCCATAGCGAGTGACGTAGGACGTAAAGTCCCGCCCAGGTCGAAGTGGCGTCGATTTAGAGAGTCCCGTTGGCGAATTTTTTTTTTGCAGGGTGGTAGCGGGAAGCTTGTGAATATTCATGAGGGAACTGATCCCTGATTGGCTGGGACTTGTTGGCTGGGACTTGGCTCGCTGGGACTTTGTCAGAGGGCTTGTGTGAAAATCACGAACGCAAATGAATTAAACGTTGTTATAAATCAACACGAATAATGTGACACATGATACCCACCTACTACACGGCAACTCTATAGCTACCTTTCTGTAAGTACAAACGTTAGCTCACTCGTCTAAAAGCCCCTGTGAAACTGTTATGTGACACAGCCTGGGCTACTGTAGTAAATCATTTTTTTATTTATTATATTTTATAACGTTTAAACGTTGTTATAAATCAACACGAATAATGTGACACATGATACCCACCTACTACACGGCAACTCTATAGCTACCTTTCTGCAAGTACAAACGTTAGCTCACTCGTCTAAAAGCCCCTGTGAAACTGTTATGTGACACAGCCTGGGCTACTGTAGTAAATCATTTATTTATTTATTATATTTTATAACGTTATGTATAGCGCATCGCAGTGCTTTCGGCAGCTGGTGATTGTTTCCAAGTTTTTTTTTTCTAATTGTTGTCCATCCATGTCTTGATATTTCCATTAAGATTCCATTCTGTTCTGTTTCTAGAAGTAGTGAGCATAATGGCAGGATTTATTAAAGCTTGCAACATTTGCCAGACCCATGTCAACTTTGAGGAGATGGAGCTGCTGGAGATTAGGTGTAGATGGATAAGAATAAACCGTATGATTTCTGATATTTCATAGTGGTTCTGCCACACCCCACAACCAATTACATTATAGAAAGAAGGGCCATAAAATCTGTATGCCTATCCATAGAATATTTTCGCGTAGGGCTAAATTAATTTTAATATTGATTTTCACCTATCAATCCACCTACTACACGGCAACTCTATAGCTACCTTTCTGTAAGTGCCAAAACAAACGTTAGCTCGTAATGCTAACTCGTCTAAAAACAACTACTGTATAACATGTGTCACACTATTGATGCAATGATTTGTGTTGATTTATAACAACGTTTCATTTATTTGCGTTCGTGATTTTCACAAGCCCTCTGTTTTCACAAGCCCTCTGACAAAGTCCCAGCGAGCCAAGTCCCAGCCAATGAGGGATAAGTTCCCTCATGAATATTCACGAGCTTCCCGCTACCACCCTGCAAAAAATAAACTTGCGTCCCGTTGAGGACACTCGAAAGCCGCGCCATTTTTGCGTCCTTTGTTTTTGAGAATTCCGAGATTTTTCAAGGATGCATCGCTGCATCCTAGGCTAGCCAAAACTACCCACAATCCTCTGCGTTCACTGGGCGGGTTCTTGAAAATGGCAGAGCAGTACACGTTCAAACGAAGTGAAGTTATATTAGTTTTCAGAAATATTTTGTGCCGTATTGCTTTTTATAGATTCATCATGTTAATGCAAATAATCAAGCCTAAAGACCTGTGCCACTTTTCAAACGTTTTTGCAACTTAATGATACGTTGCTATATTTTGCATGGACGTAGCTGGTGTTAAACACCACTGTCACCAATGTAAATTTACTCGCTCACAAGATTACATTATTTATGTATACCTATTTATGTTTGTGTTGAATCGTTTTTTTTCAGCCCAGCAAACGGAGGCTTTTGTGCGCCTTACGCCCCGTGCCCACTACCTCCGTCAGTTGTCCGTTGCCCATTAACTTTGAATGGGGACGGTCGCGCAATGCATTGTGGATCCGTCCGTTGACTTGGAGCGTTCGCCACCGTCAAAAAGTTGAAAAATGTTCAACTTTTTCGGCCGCGACGGATCCGTCATCCAATCAGATCGCATATGCAAATTTAAGCACTGTGACGCGACTCGGGCTCCGACGATACTGGAAAGCGGGAAAGCGGGTCATCTTGCCTCGCAACAAGCAGGAAGAAGCGGGAAGAACCCGGCGAAGCGATTTGATTGGCTGACGGTTGCCTCTGCAAAGACTACTCCCCCAGTGGGCACGAGGCGTTAGGCCTCGTGCCCACTGCACCGTCAGTCAACGGACGTGGGAAGGCGTGGCTGACGGATGGGGGAGTAGTCTTTGCAGAGGCAACCGTCAGCCAATCAAATCGCTTCGCCGGGTTCTTCCCGCTTCTTCCTGCTTGTTGCGAGGCAAGATGACCCGCTTTCCCGCTTTCCAGTATCGTCAGAGCCCGAGTCGCGTCACAGTGCTTAAATTTGCATACGCGATCTGATTGGATGACGGATCCGTCGCGGCCGAAAAAGTTGAACATTTTTCAACTTTTTGACGGTGGCGAACGCTCCAAGTCAACGGACGGATCCACAATGCATTGCGCGACCGTCCCCATTCAAAGTCAATGGGCAACGGACAACTGACGGAGGTAGTGGGCACGGGGCGTTAGGGTGGCGCACAAACATTTGTTTACCGGTGGAAGGGATAGTGCCACTATCCAATGTTGTACAATTAATGCACAACCGATCATTTGCAATGTTTGTAATTTTTAATGAACGTATTTAATTGTATTTTATATGATATACTTATGTGTTCAAAGCACTGGTAGATTGTAGGCATATATGAATGAATGAATCAAGATCAGTTAAATAATATATCCAAATAAATACACGTTTATCATCTTTCTTTGTCTTTTTCCCCCCTGCATAATAGTAATCAACCGTACTGTAAATGTGATGCATGAATTAAGTTCTCAGACAATTTCACTTAGTTTTATAAAAATTGAATGGATTTTCCTTTTAATAAAGACAATTCGATCAACCACAACAAAGCTTTTGTGACTTCCCCAAAGAGGCTCCATGCGAAGGAGACATGACCGCATTCATAACAGACAAAAGTCAAATAAATATCGATCAGCTTGATTGCTGCCATGTTTTATTCATAAGCGCACATGTGTTTACAAGCGGACACGCAGTATTAAAAAGCGGAAGCGGAAGCGCTTCCACACTACCAAGTCGTTCCCAAAGTCCGACGTTACAAACGCTAGGAAGCACTCGATCAAGCACTCTAGTCTCATCAGAGCCCGTCTCTAACCCTATTAGACATTCTCTGGTCTCATCTCCATAGGACGCGACTAGCAAGGACGCGTCCTAGCAAGGCTGCAGCCTTCACTTTGGGAAACAGCCAGGGTGTCGGATTGACTCGGCTGCCAGATCGACTCAGGGTCCTAGATGCGCAATAATGACGCACTTCCTGTAAACGCTGTCTTTTAAATGCGCATGCGCGTTCCATTCATTCCCGTGTTATCCATGATGAATCTATAAAAAGCAATACGGCACAAAATATTTCTGAAAACTAATATAACTTCACTTCGTTTGAACGTGTACTGCTCTGCCATTTTCAAGAACCCGCCCAGTGAACGCAGAGGATTGTGGGTAGTTTTGGCTCGTCTAGGATGCAGCGATGCATCCTTGAAAAATCTCGGAATTCTCAAAAACAAAGGACGCAAAAATGGCGCGGCTTTCGAGTGTCCTCAACATTGGAACAGTGCTTGTCGGCGTTCTATGACGTAGCGTCCTTAAAAGGGCGGCCGTTGAGCATGCTTCCTTGACATTGGGAAACAGCCCGGAACTGTACAATAAGAAGAAGAACCCTCGCGCCAGTTTCAAACACATCAACAACAATTTCGTCTTCACGTCAATCCGTGCATGCTTTGTTCTTTGAATATTCCGATTTAAAATCAAAATCAGAAAAAACAATTAACAAAGTCGTTTTTTGTTTTTCTGATTTGGTTTAGAAAAGGAAAAAGGGCAAAAGGAATAAAAAAATGTATCTGTGTATGGTTCGTTCTTTGAATATTCCGATTTAAAACAAATTCAGAAAAACATATTAAAGTGCGTATTGGAAGTTAGATACTGCAGTGAAGAATCATATAGGAAAAAAATTCGAATACACGATTATTTAGTTTTTATTAATAAATCTACACTACAAGTGGCATCTTGAGCCGTTTTTGCCGATACAATTTTACTTCCGCATCTCAAACGCTCGTTTTCGAGCGTGACGTAGGAATTGGTAGACGGACGTTCTAATCATCATAGACTACATAGGCAACATAACAACAATGGATAACAGTTTCGGACCACTTCCGTACAATTTTGAGCCAGCTAGCCGTGAGGGAGAACAGCAACCACCTAAAAGGGGGAGACACCATGGCAATAGGAGGGAGATAGAGTTGTGGTGTCAGGAGAATTATGGTGAACCAGGAGCGGCTGAACATCAACACGGCCACGGAGGAAGAGCTCATGACCCTGCCCGGGGTCAACCGCCCCGTGGCACGGAGCATCGTGGAGTACCGGGACTGCATCGGGGGCTTCAAGAAGGTGGAGGACCTAGCGCTGGTGAGTGAGATAGGCGCCACCAAACTGGAGATTATTAAAGTGGAGATCTGCGTGTCGAGTAGGACCAGTTCGTCGCAGCACTCCCCGTCCTCCCTGCGGAGAGACCCGGAGCATATGTCCTCCTGCAGCGGCATGAACATCAACACCGCCACCCCGCCGCAGCTCATGAGCATCCGCGGCATCACGGAGAAAATTGCCCGGAACATTGTCGCCTATCGGACCCAACATGGTCCGTTCAAGAGCATCGAGGACCTGGTTCGGGTCGATCACATAAACTGCTCCCTACTGGACAAAATCCGTTTCCAGGTGTTTGTGGAGCGCTCAAGAACTCCGTCCACCAATACCAACGGTGGGCTGACCTACACCGGTCGGTCCCATCCGAGCCCAACCTCGTTCAGCCTCCGGAGCGACGACCTCGACCTCCCGCCGGGAGGACCCACGCAGATGGTGTCCCTGCGGCCCCGCGTGGCACCGGCCCCGGGCCCGCAGGACGGCCGGGCCGCGGTGCGCCTGGCCACCTGGGACCTTCAGCGCTGCTCCAGTGAAAAGGCCAACAACCCTGGCGTCAAAGAGGTTGTGTGTATGCCCCTACTGGAGAACGAGTGAGTACAACTAACGTGAGGGTTTGCAGGCTCGAAAGCCTGCTCCATCCTTTCTCCGATCGGGGAAACTGTGAAATCGGAGATGGTCGGACAGGAGGTCGGAGTTGGAACAACCCCCACAGATACAAAACCTCATCTCGTCGATTAGAAAAACCCAAAAACCACAGGGGGGGGGGAATACAAGACCCCTCACCGCGGTAACTACTCACAACTACGCATAGAGCTGAGGCAGCAACAGCGACCGCGTCTACCAATTCCTACGTAATATGACGCGTTTGACGTATCACATAAAAAAACAACGGTTTTTGAAGCCTTGCTCAAAATACTCACTTTAAAACTGGATTTTTTGCCGATATACTTTTTTAAACTGATAAAATCCTGCATTTTAATTTCAAAGAGCAATTTTCAGAGAATGTTATGTATAAATATTTTTAAAAACATTAACTTCCAATACGCACTTTAACAGAGTTGTTTTTTGTTTTTTTTCTGATTTGGTTTTGAAGCCGAAAAAGGGCAAAAGGAATGGTATTTTTCTGTTCTTTAAATCAAAACGGGAAAACGGAATAATCCAGTTGCTTGTTTTGTTTGCGTGATATTTAGATAAAACCGCAATGAATGCCGGGAAAAGGGCACGCAGATTAAAAAAAAATACATATAAAGACGTTTCAAACGTTCCATCGAGTCTCTGGCATTCTACAATGGCCAGCTTTATTGTTTTCCGTGGGAGCCGGCGACTTAGTCTGAGAGTGGACGATCTGAAACTAAATCGGAAACTAGATTTCTTCTTTGCAGGTTGTGCTCCACACAGAACCTCCTCACCGTCAGAACGAAGCACTTTGAGGCACCAGATTGCTTTAGAGCGGTACTGATCGTGTCGTGTGTCTTTCCAGTGTCAAATAGTTCACGAATAAAATCACCATAAGGTTCAAGTGCGGCCATAACTAAGGCTAAATATAATTAGACAGTCTATTGCTGGTTTAGGTGGTTGGCTCTTTTTTCTTAGCTGCGTTCTGCCTTCTGGTGTAGCCTATAACTATAAATGTATCTATTTTTGTTTTGTATTTCTGTTTCGGGTTTAAAAAACCAACACACAAAACACACAAACACAAATAAAATGCCGTTTATTTGTTTATTCCTTTTCCCCTTTTTCTGATTCAAAACCAAATCAGAAAAAAACTAAAAACGACTCTGTTAATTGTTTTTTCTGATTTTGTTTTACATCGGAACATTCAAAGAACAAACCATACACAGATTCACGTCCATTGTTTACTTCGCTGTTTTTAAAAATGCCGGTCTTCGTTGGTCTTCCTGTTTATGAAGGTAAGGATAACCCCGCCCCCTGCCCCTGGCGTAAAGGCAGTTCTCGTTCTAGCCCAGCTGAATCCTGGGGTTGGAGTTGAACCAGTTTTTACAGGCCGGAGCCGGTTCTCTGGCGATGTGAAACCAAAACACTGGCTCTAGCTCCGAACTAGCCCGGAACGTGCTCCGATTTTGCGGCGTTGTGAAAGGCCCAGTAGTCACCCACAAGGGTGCTGGAGCAGGAGAAGGCTATTGCAAAGGTTCTCGCAGCTGATAAAAAAACAAGGCAATTAATCCTTTCATTGGCAGACATTGATGTCCTGGAGTCTGTCCACAAGTCCCTGAATCCGCTTGTTGAATTCACTGATGCCCTCTCGGGTGAAGCATATGTGAGTGTCTCTTACCTGAAACCTGTGCTGCAGCTCTTTAACAAGGAGGTCTTGAAGCCAGAAGCTGATGACACAGAGCTCACCAAGACCATCAAGGCTACTGTCCTCAACTACCTAAATGAAAAATAAGATGATGCTGCTACTGATGCCCTCCTGAACATGGCATCCCTAACTGATCCTCGGTTCAAGACCCGCTACATTGAAGATGACAAGCTTGAAGCTGTAAAATCCAGAGCTGTGGCTCAGTTGCTGGATGAATTTCAGACCACATCACAAGATACTACTCACACATCCAGTTCTACAACAGCTGTAGGTAGGGGAGATGCTCATGCTGCAGCTGCACCAGCCAAAGTACAGAAGAAGACACTGGGCAGCTTTTTTAAGAAGTCCCACTCTGTTGCTACCTCTGGTCTTACACAAGAGCAGGCTATTGAGGCTGAACTGACCAGCTACCTCCTGGCACCTGATGCAGACAGTGAGACCGAACCGCTGGCATGGTGGCAAAAAACACTAAACAACTTATCCCAGAATGAGCATCCTCGCAAAACGCTACCTGTGTATTCCTGCGACAAGCTCACCCTCAGAGCATGCCCTTAGCACTAGTGGCAATATTGTGACTTGCCACAGGGCAGCTTTGAAGCCAGATGCTGTGGACAGACTAGTCTTTCTGGCAAAAAACCTGTAACGTGATTGTGATAAACAAATGATGAAGCTTAATGACTGGTTTAAACTGTTCAACTTGTTATTTTTGGTTTTCTTGTAAGCCTACCTCTACAAACATTTGAGATTGTTGCCTCCCTGCGAAAGGAGTTTGATGTGATAGTCACTCACAGATCTTTAGTTTTAAACAGATTATTTTATGTAGCATAATATCTGGTTTTACAATGTTTACATTTTGCACTCGTTTTGCAGAATTCTGCACTACGTAGTTCATATTTTATATATTAAAGTTCAGTTCATGTGCCAGGGCCTTCGTTCATCCACTTTTTTACTTTTTATGTATTGGTTGTGCCTCTACACGATTTAAGATGTTTTCTGAAGCCCTAAATGTGATTAAATGTTCCCTGGCTTATCACAAATATGATAATAAACAAGTGTATGGTTTAACTAATGAACACTCTGGTTCCTTCAGGCTTCAGCAGTACCAAATTATATAACACACACACACACACACACACACACACACACACACACACACACACACACAGGGCCGTTGCTACAATTCCTGGGCCCCTAGACAAGATTTACTGAAGGGCCCCCCTGCGCTGAATTGTTGACCGGGGGGGGGGGGGGGGGGGGGGTGGAAGGAACAATTGTTGACGGGGGGGGTGTGGAAGGAGCAATTGTTGACGGGGGGGGGGTATATATATACACACACGTGTATGTATATATATACACGTGTGTGTATATATATATATTTATACAACGGGGGACATGAATCCAGCGATCTGA
The DNA here is from genome assembly GCF_031168955.1 of Gadus macrocephalus. NCBI lineage: Eukaryota > Metazoa > Chordata > Actinopteri > Gadiformes > Gadidae > Gadus > Gadus macrocephalus. Next base: position 23,949,361 of record NC_082397.1, read on the forward strand.
TTGGTTCCCAACTGTTGTATAATGAGCGTATACATAACTGCTATGACGCCCGATCATTTTGTGAAGGTTTGCATATCACTCCGCGCCTGGAAGTAGAAACAGTTACAAAGTAAAACATATGTTGGATGATGGAGAGGGTGTAAATGTTGTTACTCCGGGAGTGAGCAAGGCGATGGAGAGACTAACGAATGCTTAGGCACACGGCAAGTGAACTGCTCCATAGGATAAATTGCCGGCAAACCGCTCTATCGGAGCCTTCTCTCGGAGGGACGCTAAAGTGTGTTGCATAGCGACCGTCGATGCATAGCGGGAGCCAGGAGGGACTACTTTTTTGTATTCTTTAATAAAACGGCTATTTTGACTTTCTTGGTTTCTTTTTAAATGTAGTGTGTCTATGACTTTCGTTTCGCCATAACACTAACCGTTGTATACTCGGTTGGTACTGGCACCTGCCAGTACCCCTTGGTGAGGTCCAGGTTGGTGAGGTAACGGGCGGGACCGAGTCGCTCTATCAGGTCGTCGACCCTGGGCATGGGATAGGGGTCAAAGTCGAGACCTCATTGAGTCTCCGGAAATCATCACTGAATCTAAAGGTTCCGTCGGGTTTGGGGACTAGGACGATGGGGCTGGACCAGGCGCTACGTGACTCCTCGATGACCCGGAGCTGGAGCATCCTGGCGTCTTCCTCCCGGATCGTGTTCCTATGGGCCTCCGGGACCCAGTAGGGGGGTACGCGCACCGTGACGCCTAGCGCCGTCTTGATGTCATGCTGGGCCCCCGTGGTCCTCCCGGGTATCTCTGAGAAGACGTCCTGGTGTTGAAGGACGACTTCCTCGAGGTCTTGCTTCTGGGCGGGGCTGAGGTCCTCTCCCATAGGCACTACTGGTGTGTCGCGTCGGGCGGCCAGGACCAGGGGTGCCGGGGCCGGTGGGTCAGCTCCCGTTCGCCACTGCTTCAGGAGGTTGATGTGGTAGTGCTGGGTGGCTTTGCGTCTCCCGGGTTGCCGTACCCTGTAGTTCACCTCTCCGACCCGGTCGACCACCTCGTAGGGCCCCTGCCACTTGGCTAAGAACTTGCACTCTGCCGTCGGTATGAGTACCAGAACAAGGTCGCCGGGCCGAAATATGCGCAGCTGGGCTCCCCGGTTGTAGACCCGGGCTTGGGCTTGTTGGGCCTGTCGGATATGGTTCCTGACGATGGGCCAGACCTACGCCATGCGGTCCCTCACCTGCTCCACGTGGTCCACCATGGTGCGATGGGGGGGTGGCCGACTCTCCCACGCTTCCTTGGCGAGGTTGAGGAGTCCCCTTGGTCTTCTCCCGTATAACAGCTCGAAGGGGGAGAAGTCCGTGGAGGATTGGGGCACTTCCCGGACTGTTTCAGGGTTTTATTAAAGCGCTCCACGAGCCCATCAGTCTGGGGGTCGTACACCGATGTCCGGAACTGTTTGACCGGGAGGAGGCTGAGCATTTCTTTCATCACCCGTGACATAAAAAAAGTCCCCTGGTCTGTGAGCACCTCCCTGGCTATCCCTACCCGACTAAACAGGAGCATCAGCTCCTTAGCGACCGCCTTGGCAGTGGCGGCGCGGAATGGTAGGGCTTCCGGATACCGGGTAGCATAGTCCACTAGCACTAGAATATACCTATGTCCCCGGCTGGTCTTCGGAAGAGGCCCGACAATGTGTAGGGCTAACCGGTCGAATGGTACTTCGATTATAAGCATGGGGATTAACGGGTTCCGAACCAAGGGTCTCGGGGCCGTACCCTGGCAGTCGGGGCAGGCCTGACAATATTGGACTACGTCTTTTTTCACCCCGGGCCAATAGAACCGGTCTAAAATCCGATCTCTGGTCTTGTCCATGCCTAGGTGGGCTCCTAATATGTGGGAGTGGGCCATGAACAGCACTTTGCTAACATAGGGTTGAGGTACCACCAGTTACCGCTCCCCCCCGCTCTCCTCCCCGATACAGCAGTCCTCCCCTTGTGCTGAAGTGAGGGTTTGGCAGGCGACTCACCGACTCCCTTGCTTGGCTGTCGTGGGCGAGGACGTGACTCCAGGCGTGCTTCACGGCATCATCTTACAGCTGGACACTGGCGAACTGTCCGGGTCGAGTCATTCCTCGTCGGAAGAAAATCCGAGAATTCAGTGAGAGGTGAGCTCTCGGCCTCTCCTGGTGGGCCGGTCTGTTCGGTGGCCGTCAGTGTCCGGAGTGTCCGGGGGGGGTTCCGTGGGTCCCAATCGGGGGGTTCCTCCCGTCGAGTGGCCTGGGGTGCCCGGAGCGGAGGGGCCATCCTCCTCGGGTCCGTCGTCCACTGTGGACGATTCGGCTGGGGCTGAGTGGGCCACCCTAGCCCCGTAGGTGAGTCTGCCGGTTCGACCGTGTCATCGCGGCGGGCCCTGCAGTGGTTGGTGACCCGGTTCGGGGTTCCATAGTCTGGAAAATATGGGCAGTCTCTCCAAATTAATAGGGGTACGGGGAGGCGGGGTACGATCCCGGCCCATGCCGTGTACATCCCTCGAGGGGTCCGCACTACCACATGGCAGGTCTTGTATGTGCGTGTGTCCCCGTGCACACAGGCGACCTCTATGTGTTCCCCTTGCCGTCCCCAAGCTGCCGGTGTCCAGGAGGGCCTGTGTGTCCTGATTCCCTACCCGCACTGGGAGGGTTGGGAACCCGGGCTTCTGCTGCGCCCAACATGTGGTCAGGAGACACGGCCCTGACTGGATACATCCCGGCTCCCGGGACACTCTCGGGCTAGGTGTCCGTTCCGCCCGCAACTGAAACACCGTCGGTCCTCCCGGTGCTCCTGGGAGAGGGTCGGCGGTCCCGGTGGGGGTGTTCGGGGTGCGTTATTCGGTCCTCGATGGTCCCGGGGCGTCTCGGTGGGCCGCGAGAGGTTCCATATGCTAAGACTCGGTTGTTGAGCCACCTGCCAGTTTTCCAGCTGCTGGACCAGCTCATCTACCGTGTCGGGATGCTTGATGGCGAGGGTTCTCAGGGCGTCGGCCGGTGTTGTCTATCGGCACCCGGTTGATGAGGCTGAGTCCCTCTCCGTCCGTGAGCCATATGCGAATCAGCCTCCGGTGTTGGGAAATTTGGGTCCACACGGCGCCTCGGCAGTACTGGCTGGCGCTCTCAGGCGCCAGATCTTGGCTATCCTGCTGTGCGGGTCCGGTGAGAAAGGGGGACAGGATGTGGGCCCACTGGTCCTCCGGCCAGCTCTCCCGACGTGCTGCGGCCAGGTCTTGGTCCCGCTGTTGACGCTGGGCGGCGGCCGCGGTGGTGGCCCCATCCGGACTCTGCATGGGCGGGCGGGTTGGTAAGCCGTGATCCGTAGCGTGATCAGGATGCCTGCATTCTCCACCATATGTGGCGACCCGGCCCAAGGAATGTCTCTCTCACGTAGAAAACACCACACGCCAAGACCCGTTCAAAGCCGGGTGGGCCGTTTATTCATTAATAACGGAAAAACCTGCGGGGTCTGTGCCCAACGCAGGAAAACCAAAAATCATACAAGTGACTCCGTGAGCCACGGTGGTGTCCAGGGAATTGTCTCTCCGGCCGGGCCGGTCTCTACCCTGGCGAGGGAGGTCACTCCCATCGGTGATGCCGTCCCGGGGGGTGCATGCCGTGTCGGCGCGCGTCTCTCGTGGCCACTGGGGGAAATCCGTTATATCCAGGAGTCTGCCTGTCCGTATCAGGTCCTGGAGGTACTCTGTTCCGCTCAGAATCCCGGTTCCCTTCCCTGGGAGAACAACAAACAGCCTTTTAAAGGGTACCTGATCTTCCTCACCCTCTGCCGCAGGTGTTCTCCATTGTGTTGATTGGAGTTATGCAATGGATGCTCACTGGCTCCGGCTGGCGGATATCGGCGGTATACGCCCTCCACCAACTCAGGGTTTGGGGCCGGGTTGCCACAATATGTATTTATAGATATAGATAGATTTTGATATATCTTCGTCACATGCGTGACAGTTGGTGTTTTATGCAATGTATCCATATTTTTTTATATAAAATAGTGCAATAGTATGGTGGCACTGAGCATTCACCAAATAAAAAAAAGCTTCACACCTTATCCAGCCATTAGCACACCAGGATCTCCTAATTACGACATCAGCATCTCGTAATTACGAGAAAAGATCTTGTAATTACGACATCAGGATCTCGTAATTATGAGGAAAGATCTCGTAATTACGACATCGGTATCTCGTAATTATGAGAAAAGATCTCTTAATTCCGACATCAGGATCTCGTAATTACAAGTAAATATCTCGTAATTACGACATCAGGATCACCCCTCTCATTCATCAATAACGTGGCTGGCTGGCTGCAGGATGGCAACGATGACGCTATCCGACACTATCGTATTTTATTTCTTGCTCGGATTGAGGCATTGGGAAATATTGATGTTCCTTAAAAGTGAGGAGGGCATTTCTATGAGTAGCCTATGTCAACATTGCGCAGACATCTGAAGTCATTGGGACTGTTCAGGAGAAAAGCCAAGTCGGACGTGCTACAATTTCACGGATACAAATTTATGAATCTGAAATGCATCCAAGCAGGCTTGGTAGTAACTCAAACAAATTTTATGGCACCTGAGGGGTATTCCATCAAAGTCACTAACGAAAGCGGGATTTAGTTGGTTAAGCCCGGTTAGAACTAACGCCAACTTCAACTTGAGGCTAAGCAGTTAGATCAACCCAGTTCAGCCGCGCCTTGCTCAGGTTAGTTTAAGCCAGGCTTTCGTTATCGTGGATTACGCGCGCTCACGAGATATGTAACCAGCCCAGAACAGTGAATGGCGAATCATGGATCAAATGTCCGAAAAGGACAAAACGGGATCTTTTCCAGCGGCGAACAGAAGCTGCTTGTGTAGGTCTATGAGGAGTACAAGCATATAATAACTCAAAAAGGGAACACCTTAACCATTAATAAAAACACGGAGGCCGCCTGGCAATAAAGATCTTTTGAATGAATAAGTCGTATTAGGCGTAACATATTTAAATGTAATATTGACCATAGATACAGGGAGTTAGTCTTGAGGTAACGTCTCGGACTTGCACCCGGTCGTCCGGGGTTCAATCCCAACCTGATTAGTAAATTAGGAAGGATTACTCTACATTTATTTTCCATTTCTTTGAATATTCTAAATTGACTGACCATAGTATTTTTTTCAACAGAAGTGTTTTTGGCTGCCTGCCGAGAAACTGACCTGAATGGAATTTATGTGGCTGCAATTTTCAATGCAGCAGTGCCTTCATCATTGTGACAAAGGCTTATCAGTAACATTAATATTAACATTAACTTTGCAAGTTATATTTGGGTTCTAGGGATATGGTAAGACATATTTTTTACATAAAAAGTAAATTGTTAGGCCTAATTTCTCTGATATAAAGGAAATTACAAAAATAAGAATTCAATATCGTGCCCAGGACCGTACTACAGGGCGGATGATAGAGCTCTCACCCAACTGCTGGTTCCCAATTTTGATAGAATACATAATTTTGTCTAAAAATGTCTTCAGAAAATATCCACGATATTAATAGATAGCGATTCATTTATTTATTTTATTTGCATCATTTAATCTTAGACCCTTAGTGAAAATATAGGCTGTTTATACTTCATACATGTACATTTATGACAAAATCGTGAGGACTAGGCTTGGCGGAACCTTCTGATGGTACACTTGTTTCCAACAGATAGGACTTCTCTTAAACAGCGCTCAAGTAAGCCTGACAGCCTGGTACCGACCAGGATCATTTGGTCGGATAAATTCCCATGGCTACTTAGCGGAGTTTTCCTTAAGCCTTTAGCTTGGTTGATGGAATACCCCTCTGCTCTTAATCCTAGATCCTCGAGGAGTACAACTGAGTAAACGCAATCGTCTAAGATGTCGTCTTTACGTAAACCCAGGTCCAAACTTTTTGTGGCACGTCATCATACGACAAACTTAAACCTTATGGCATATTTATTAATGGTGCTGTAACTCTTGACTGTTTTGATTGAGAAGAAGCATTACATGTTTTGTTGGTAATATTGCCGTTCATTATTAGGCCAATTCCCGCTGCAGATGCGTTGCATTCTAAAAATAGATTAGTTTTAAACGAGTACTCGATTGCAGTGTTGCCAACTCTTCAGTAAGGAAAGTAGCTATTGGCTCTCCTAAAAGTCGCTAGAAGTCGCTACATGACATCATCGCCTAATTTGCATAACCGGAAGTAAAAACAAAAACAATTATTATTTTTTGCTTGGTCCCAATTTTGCTTACCATAAATGGCAGCGTTTTTTGAGCTGAACTGTAAGGCTTTGCCTTTTGAATATGCTTTTGGGTTGAACTGTGTTTCTTCACATCACTGAGTTTGGCACAGAAATTTACCTTGCAATAGCTACAGTATGCTCATTTATCGTCTCCAATAAACGGCTTTAACCAGCCCTTAAAAGCAGTGTTTGCTTCCCACTCTTTCCTATATTTTTGTTGGTAAAGTTTTGACTGCGACATGGTAAAGACACACACACACACACACACACACAGTGTACGAGGTGAGGTGAAGTGACTGAGCCTGAGGCAGTGTGAGTCAATGTAACACAGCGATTTATTATTTTATTTAGACAAAGAAAATGTTAGATTTTTCCCGCCCTGACTGTACGTCAGGGGGCGGGATCAGTCGGCGGCGGCTTGCTGGCCGGGACGTGGATTCATTTGCAGCCCGGATGCCGAGGCGTGAACGTCTCCTGTTAGCTCCTGCTAACAGAGCAGCTGGGAGGGACTGCTGCACGAGGACTGGGCTGCCTGTAAGTGCTTTGAGATGGGGGAGGGGCCGCGCAGGCACCCGGTGCTCGTTGTGAAGAGGTAATAGCGATAGTGCTTTCACCTCAAAAAGTCGCCAAAAGTCTCCAATAACAGCTGAAAAAGGAGCTAGATTTGTCGCTTGACGCTGTTTTGAAAAAAAGTCGCCAAAGGGGTCTGAAAAGTAGCTAAATATAGCGACAAAATCGCTAAATTGGCAACAGTCTTGATAATAATCCCTAAATCCTGCGATCCCCATGTAACTTTAATATGAGGGGGCACTCTCCCTGATTTACTACCTCTGGGCTGGGCCCTTCCCCGTCTCTCTGCGTTCTAGTTCGAGGTACCGACAGATGTGAACAACCAACCCGGTATCACGCGATTTCGTGCTCATGCGCACAAACGTTAATCTGTGCGCATCGTGTCCCAGATCACGATTGTCCGACTTTTTTAGTGCTGCACAGAACGAAAATTACGAAATGTAAACCAATGCATTCTGAATGGGAGCGTTCTCCGACAATTAACGTCGTTTTTGAGGTCTGCTTACAAATCAGAAATGTTGACATATATATATAACTAGATAATAATATATATAACTAGAGGGTGCACTGTACTATCTGCGCTCACCCCTTCTGAAGCTTTTCTCTCTCACGCTCTCTCTCTCTGTCCCTCTCTTTCTCTCTCTCGTTTCGTTTTGTGGAGCACGTCAATTGTCGGAGAACGCTCCCATTCAGAATGCATTGGTTTACATTTCGTTCTGCGTAGCACTAAAAAAGTCGGACAATCGTAATCTGGGACACGATTAAATTAATAACGTTTGTGCGCATGAGCACGAAATCGCGTGATACCGGGTTGAAACAACAGATAAGGTTGGAATGTGGCTTCTCTCTCCCTGCATGTCTCCTTGTGACTCTCTCCCTCACTCAGGAGATCACGCTCTCTATCTCCTTCCTCAGTAATTCCTCAGTAAAAAGTATGGTGGACAGGGGAACTACAAATTGATCAAGCCCTGAAAGCTCCATCGAGCAGGCACAGCGTTATGGGTGGGCCTGACGGACCCAGAACCACCCACTGTTCAACAGGCCGACCCAAAACTTTTCTTAAAAAAAAAAAAAGAATAATATATATTATAGATTTTATTTATTGCACGGCTCTTTTCAATGCTATGGAACGAAAGTGTCAAGGGAAGTGTTTTTGCCTCTGAATCACGTCTTTGATATCACTCTGCATGTCAGGTATTCATCAACCCCAGCGTATTCGGTTGCTAAGCAACGTAAAAGGTCTTATGCAGACTATTTCTCTGCTAATCAACGCTACGAATGGTAATTATAAAAAGACACACGTTGTGAAGTTATTTTTTCGCATTGGCAATATAGCCTTTAACTTCACGTCTAATAGTCTCCAGTCCATCACCGCATCGGTGACAGACACGATTGATTTGATCGAGAACCTCAAACAAGGACTGATAGACATTTGCTCAGGTGACGTGTGCGTTCTTAAACATGTTGGCAACAACAAATAAGATGATGGAGGATCATGATGTCAAGAACTGGGATTTGCGGGTTTGCCCTCCCGCTGAAGAAATCTCCCAGGCCGATTTGAGGGAAGTATCTTCAAATGCACGTTGGGGAAATCGAGTGAGGAGTGACAGTGACCTGCGCAACATTTCCAACGTGCTAATAGACTGCCAGCTTAATGAACTGAACACCCGATTCCACAGTGACACCTATGGGCTCATGGCATCTGCAGCAATCCTGAAGTCCCCTAGCCTCGATATAAATGACACCACTTTGGCAGTGGTGGGTAGAGTACTGAAAATCTATACTCAAGTAAAAGTAAAATTACTTCCTTCAAAATCTACTTTAGTAAAAGTAAATATTCCAATTGGAAAACCTACTTGAGTAAGAGTAAAAAAGTACTTTGTTTTAAAGTTACTCAAATTACAAGTTACTTTACATTTTTGTGTTGGAGTGCTTGGATCAGTGAAAAAGACATAAGGTGTTAGAATGCGTGAGTGAGTGAGGGAGAGAAAGAGATGCACTCCTAAAACATTTCCTCACAAGTTGTACAACAAGAGCAATATGTACAACAAAAAATGTAATTTCATTTCAAACAAATTTGTATTAAGCTCTGTGCATGTGACAAAAGGCAGGAGCTTTGTGGGAACAAAACCAATTAAACACAAACGAGACTGACTTGGTTGGCTGATTGGGCAATTCGATTTATTCAGCCTACACACATAGCATGCACGCACACTTACAGAGCCAGACACGACAATGACAAACAAGTTTGTGAGTGGTCTGCAGAATACAGTGTAACATAGTAACTTTAGAATTATATAAACTATACGTGGACCGTAACTACGCACCCCCTGGCGAAAATACCTTCATGGAAAATGTAATTGAGTAAAGAGTAGAATTCTAAATCAAATATTTACTCGAGTAAGAGTAAAATTACAGACTTAAAAAAGGAACGTGAAAAGTACTCGTTACCTGAAAAATGTCCTCATTTGCGTTATTTGTAATGTGTTACTACCCACCACTGCACTTTGGCTACTAAAGCGAACTCTCTCAATGATACAGGAAAGCGCTTCCAGATAACCATATCAGAGTCGGAGCTCGCAGTGTTTGTGCAACTCATAGAGAGGAAGAAAAACAGGAAAACATCTCAAAAGTATTCTTGAAGTGATGGACATATGCAATGAGGACGTTTTCCCGAATATCCATGCTTTCAAGCTCTGATTACACTACCAATGACATCCTGTTCAGTTGAACGCGTCTTTTCCAGTGTCAACCGAATTAAAACAGCAAATAGTAGCACCATGCTTACAACTCGCCTTATGTCCCTCTGTCTGTTGACATTTGAGAGAGAGCTTATAACTCTCGACTTCGATGAAATCATTGACATTTTCAAGAGCAAACCCCGCCGATTACTCCTGTAAATGAATTAATACATTTTCTTCTCATGCTCTCTCTTCTTCCCATGCCTATCTATTTTCATGTTTGGCAATCTTTTAAGCCTGCCTGTTGGCGCAAAACTACCCAGTTGTTATTTTGATGTTCTGCCCTTAAGGATATTGTTAGTTTGCCTGATAAGTTAAAGGCTTCTGAAATGCTTTGTTTTTGAAATGCAGCAAAATAAATGTTGATATTGATGCTTGCTCTGATTTGCGTTAAAGGAATGTTAACCTTCTGACTTCGGATGACCGTGAATTGGCGGTAGACTATTGTATTTGTTATTATCTCGTAGTAGCCTAAATTTGAATGCATGTTCTTGTATAATAAGCCAAGCTCAGTCAGTCTGTTGCGCTATCGAAATATTGTTGAAAATTTAAACAATTCAACAGAATTATGAAATAGTCATTCTCATGTTATACGAGCAGAACTAAACTACGAGGGAAATATTTGATTCCTGACCACTTTTACAGTCCATATATAGACCTTAGGTCTATAAAGTGACACGCTAAAGCATAATGCGCAATTGAGATTCCAAAAGCGCTGTTCAGATCCAAGGAGAGCGATCGCGGATGGGTCCGTCCTATGCAACGAAACTTTTTACAATGCAACAAAATATTAAAGAGCATCAAGCTATTAAATTCTCTACTATGCACAGATAATAACAGTATATTAGTCAGTCATTTTTATTAGGTTAAACAGGGATTTGATAACGTTTTTAATTTAAGGACCACCCACAATTGGTCTGGCCCACCCACAACTGGAATCCTGATGCCGTGCCTGCCATGGAGCCCTATCTGTACTCTTGGGGTGTGTGGTATTTGATGGCGTATGGCCACCACTCGCTTTCAGGAGAACACACTCTCTATCTCCCCCCTCTGTAATGTGTGTGTGTGTGTGTGTGTGTGTGTGTGTGTGTGTGTGTGTGTGCATGCATGTGTATGTGCATGCATGTGTATGATGCCCCGCTGCCGCGAGGCATCACCACCGCGAAACACCAACGCTAGGCAGCTGGCAGCGGGCAGTGCCGAGGCAGTTGTGCCGAGGCAGTTGTGCCTAGGCAGCGGGGGTCCGGCGGGAGACAATCGCGGGCAACAATCCCCTTCTCCTCCATGTCGTGGTTCAGTTTACGTCAGATGGTGCCTCTGTTCTTTGCTCTTGATCACCAAAATTATGCCAGGTGGATTCCAGTCTTTATTAGAGACATGGAAGGGCTCCCAGATACCATCCAGGCAGAGTTTAAGGAGGGACACTGGACATAACCTGAAGCAATCTGCGTTTCTCATCCATACCGATTGATCAAGCACACCAGCAGGTCAACAAAAGTGTGAAAGGAGTTGGTGGCATTATTGGTCTGACAGAGAATCCTTGAGCTGTTGAAGCGTTGGGTTGTGACTGGACCAGAAATCAGTCGTGTTTTATAATTAGTTTATCACTGTAGATGAAAACAAATATTGCGAAGAACGTCCTCATTAAGGGGAAGGATCTGCATCGATTTCAATGGCATGTGAAACACTGGTGGAGGTGCTGCTGAGCAATGTAAATCCCTGAGGTGGTCGGTGATCTGTCCACCAACTTGAGTCTACAGGAGAAAAGCAGTACACCAACTTCAGGAAGAGTGTACTCGAATCAAATGACACACTTATGACCGCACCAAACAAGCGAAACATTATGGTTGTTCAATGAGACAAAAACAGAAAAGAAGAACATAAATAAGCTGATAATGCAGCACTTCAAACATCATACTGAGCTTTATAGGAAAGCTTTCATTGTGCTAGACAGTTGAGGGGGGGATTTGGAAGGGTTCTTTTGTCAGGAATCTTGCTCATACCCACCTGCAGTATCATCTGAAGGAGCGCTCAACTCTTACACCAAGTCAGATTTGTTGGTAAACATCATGAGTAAGAGTAGCAACATCTCTATCGATGAGGAGTGCGGCAGGTGTTCATGACTTCAATGTCATTGATGGTGGAGTGCTGATACATTCTCTTCCTGGTACAACTGTCCAAGGGTATATCTTTGACTCATATTTTGACAAGGTACTCCGCCCAAGAGTTCACTATGAGGACCAGTATCGTGAACTAACAATCAACGGAGGCACAGGGGAAAAGTGAGGAACAGGCACCCGACAACGTCTATCTGGTATGGTAAATCCCAGGAGATTGGCAGAAATTCCTGGCACATGTTGACAACAAGAAGGTGATGTTCTCATTCCTTTCAAATAAATTGTTAACGGATTGTGGCAACCCGGCTCCGGATTACCACCGGATTGCCACTCTGTAAGCCCTTGGGAGGGGTTGTAGAGGAAGTCAACCACCCATTTCCCCCAGATGGCGCCATTAAGGACATTGGAGCTGCTACCAATTAAGGAGATGCGGAGCACCTGAGAAGCAGGTGGAGAAGCAGGGCAGAAATAGCTTACTTCTCCACTCATTCAGGGCTCTCTCAAGACCGGTCCTCTTGAGTGATGTGACTCCTCCCAGGTTTTTTGTTCTTTTGTGTTTTTCAGTAAGAGACCTTATGTGTTATGTTTGGAATAAACGTGCCTTTTTGGCTTTTTCCCTTGAAATCGCGTGTCCTGTTTTGGAGGAGGCGGTTCGTTCACCGTGCCATAAGATGTACAGTTCCCAGATGACAAGGATGTCTACATCAGCTGATCAAGTCCAACTTGTTGGCAACAGTCCACCAATGAGTTAATGCAAACATGAGACTCCATGAGACACCTGACACTCGTGTCTTAGTACATCTCCTCCGTTGCCCTCGGAACATCAACACTTGGTTAGGTGTATACCGGAGACACAGCTGTGATTGTAATCCTTCTGAGTCACACTGATCACATCAAGGCTGTGAATGTGACTGCAGAAATCTGTATCTCCTTTAAGCTGGAAAGACAACCAAAATGATATCCCTCAACACAATCGCCACAAACCTCGGCATGACTACATGCAAAATCCTTGGCTGTATTCCATGCATTTTCTGGATCAGAGAGCACATCTTCCTTTAAGTTCAAGGCTGAGCAATCCTGCTGCAAGTTGATGCACAAAATTACATTCTTCATAGAGGAATTTGCAATCATCGTCTCCGCTCTATTCCAAACATCACCAAGGATGAAAGAGGTGGTGGCAGTATTCCAATGACTCAAATTAGATTGTTATTCTTCTCTGAATGAGGCCATTCTCACAGAAGACTAGGGATGTGGAGAGAATTCCCCTAACGAGTGATAATTTTGGATCAACATTACAAAACGAGTGGCTTCCAAGCAAGCATCTGGACGACAGCCCAACGGTATGTATCTGTATTTGTGTATTTTGTAAATATATTGTATGAACATTTCTAATAAATTAATACATTATTAATCAATTAATTGCATTTTTCATTCAGGTCCCTGATCCCTGCTCCGAACCCCACTGATCATGGATGGAAGGAAGAGGACGGCAAGCTGCTTTCATTTGGACCGCGCTGCCCCTCGCCAAAGATGTATTGAATCCAGATGTGAAGTGCAGTTGTAAATGCATTTGTTCAATTAGGTCTACAAGCTATCGGTGCAAGTGCATGAAAGAAACCCTGAGGTATACACGTCTGTGCAAGTGTAAGTGTGTGAAATAACTGGAACAGAGTTATTATCTAGACTGTGTGTGTAACTGTTTATGATTGATTATTAAATAGAAACACCTGCTTTACATCCCCAGGCCTATGATTTTTTTGCCTATTTTTGAAGTGATACTGGACAAAATATGGGTTACATCGGTCATATGATATATCAGAAATCAGGTGGTACTCCTGATCCTGAATCAATACATACTTAGTATGTTCAAATCAGATAATCAGATTAAGAGTAATAACAGCTACCATTTTATATCACGGCTGGTGGTGGGTTTGGAGCCATCAATAAAAAATTTTACCGGCCCGTCGACCAAAATTGTTCTATAGACCCTTACAAGCAACTTTGAAGCGTCTTTTGACCGTGCGTAAGACGTGCATTATACCGTTTGAAGACGTGTATTTTATTTTGAAGACTTTCAAGTAAACATTTTCAAATGAAGGAACATTGTCTTGTCTTTTCGCTCGCGTTGCAAACACTGTTAGTTGACTCCAACAAGTGGCACAGAGGATGAAGAATGAGATGGATTGCCACTACATGTCAGGCGGGCTCTAGAAAGAGGACTCGGATGTAGAAAGGCGAACGGTCCAAACAATGGTTATTTTGGTCTGCCTGTCCTCTCGTCAAAACAAGTGATCAAACCATTGCTATGAAACCCTCAAAAGGCAGGTGAGGAAAACTTAACAAAACACAAGAAACAAAAATCACACTTACGTGGAAAAACGAGAAACTAAACTCGACTCTGATCTGTCAAATAAGGTGGGAGGAAAAGTACAACAGTAAATCGCTCACAAGGAGGAGAAAAAAAAAGAAAAAAAAAAAGAAAGAAAAAAAAAGCAGCTTTACCTTACGGTTCGGAAAATAGCCTGCTCAAACGTTTGCCCTACATGCCGCTGTAACAGAGTTAAAAATGTAGTGTATTATTATATATGATTCTCGCCAAAATAAAACTGCCGTGGTTAATAAGTGTGAATGGGAGCCACCCGTGGCCATATGGTGTACTGCAGATCTGCCGTGTTTAGTTCTGTGCTGCGTGGAAATCTACTGCGTTCCTACTCGATCAGAAAAGCCGTTGCTTTTGATCTGGTAGGTTCGCTATGTAAAGCAATATCAGTTTTCTTAAAGTGAATTCATGTTTAAGTTGATAACTTCGATGTATCCCATGTGTTATGTTATTTTCCATTCACTGTTACGATCGTACTGTAGTTTACATGTTTTAGAGAAAGTTTATTAATACTTGTGATGACTTTATTAATGACCTTGGGTTTCTACATGCTAAGGCTAACATGGCTAGCCGTAAACTCCGCTAGCCACGTTCATACATTGAAAGTAATATTACTCTCTTTCTTGCTTGTGCAGATGCTGTATATGTACACCGATTTCTGATGGCAATGATTTGATTTATTTTCCAAAGGTATGGCTCCATAATGTAAATAGGTTTTAATAAAGTGCTGTAACTGCACTTGGACTATAGTTATGCCCATTCATGGGAAGTTAAATGTTTTGTATGTATTTTCTGTCACTAGTAATCAGCAGAAAAGCTGTTGCTTTTGATCTGATGCTGTATATGTACACCGATTTCTGATGGCAATGATTTGATTTATTTTCCAAAGGAAAATACAGGAAAGAAAATTCAACAGTTCCGCCTCCGTCTCCCTGATGCTTGACCATCGTTACACCGCTTAGCAGCTATCTAACCCGTTCATCCCCGTGAATTGTATGGCACAAAACCCTTTTGCCCCGGCCTACGTACTGTTCCCCCAGTTCACTTGAACACCTTTTCCATCCAGGCTTCCATGCCGAAGCCTGTGGAACGTTGTGGAGTAATAAGCTATGATGATAACTATGCCCCAGACCGCGACACCTACCAATACGGCCAGTCAGCTGTTAGAAGGAGCTCAGTGAGAGTCATGTTCTTCGACTTCTCCAGTGCGTTCAATACAATCCAGCCTCCCCTGCTTGAGAAGAAGCTCTCAGCAATGCAGGTACATCCCGACATGGTGGCCTGGATTGGTGACTACCTTTCCAGCAGGCCACAATACGTGCGGCTGCAGAGCAGCCTGTCAGATGTGGTGATGAGCAACACTGGCGCACCCCAAGGAACAGTACTTTCACTCTTCCTCTTTACCATCTACACCTCTGACTTCAGCCCTATTTTAACTATAAGCGTCTACTTATGCATTAGCACTTTGTATTTATTGCATTGTCATTTTATCCTGTGTCCTTCCACTGCTGCTGGGCTGTTTTTGCAACAAACAAATTTCTCCTACGGGGGATTAATAAAGTTGTATCTTATCTTATCTTAAAAACCTAAAAAACACTGCAACTTTCATCGCAACTTTTTGGAAAAGTACATGCAACATCAGGCATTTTAGGCCGCAACAATCTCAAAAAAGGCCTGCGAAAACCTGGAGGGACTGATTAACTGTGTTAATCCCAAGAGCTAGGGATAGGAACACATTTACATCTTCTGTAATCGTAATCGTGTAGATGGACGCTTCCAATTTATGTGACGTCCCCTGCCAAATCAAGCAACATACTCCCACTCCCACTAGGGTTATTATCGTTAATTTAAGATTTAGTTATTATTTTGAGTTATTCAAATTGTTAAAAATATTGTTAAAACTATTTAATAAATTAAGTTGACAACTGGAACAACTGAAACATGAAAGAAAATAGCAAAGTTTGTAAATCCTAAAGGATTTCTTTTTACTAGAGAAATTACAAGTTTGCCAATTATGTAGTTTATTTAAGGCTCAAACATTCAAATTATATTCTTTGGGCTCAATGGGCTGTGACATTAGAATGACACTACAAACCAGAATAAGCTATGTCACATTAATATGCAAAGGAAAGACAAACAAACCCATTCACCTCTGGAAATAGGCCTTGATTGTTACATCACCAGGCTTAAGGCTTAAGTGGTGCAGTAAGACTCATGTGGTCTCTAATGGGACCACACTACTGAAAAAGGTTTTGTTGTCCACATTACCTTTTTAACACCACTCAATTCATGTACAACTGTAAGAATACGGGGAGCATATTTCGATACAGTATAAAGTCTTTATTGGAGATTCCAGGGGTACATTAGGGAGCAGAGATTGGCAGAACACCGGGTTGCCGAGGGGACCCGAGTCGAACCGGTTGGACCCGATCCGAGCCGGGGGGACCCGATTCGAGCCGAGAGGAGCCGAGTCAAACCGAGGGGACCCGAGTCGAGCAAGGCCAGTATACGCAAAATGACAACGCAAAGGTTTGCGTGGATTTGATCCCTCCCACTCCAACCCCCCGGATGAAGCTTTCTGAACGTTCCAGCCAAGACCTCGTTACAGTAGCCTACACGGAGCTGCAGCTATGCTTTGTTTTTTGTGAACTTAAATGTCAGGAAGGTTTTTCGGGAATGGATGGGTAAAGGGTGAGTTCACAATTGAACAATCCTCTCTCCTTTCAGCATGGCGTTGGCCCAGAATCAAGTGCATTGAAAAGTTTGTTTTGCAGTGTATCATCTAAGTCAAATTGCGTCTTTTTAATATGGACCCCTGCTTGACTTATCTGTGTGATTTCCAAATATTCCGAACTGGTATTGGAAAGTAGTTGCAGAGATGGCGATGAGGTCCCCGGCGGCGGTGCCCCTTGAAGCAGGATGCGGGGCGCAGGGACCCTTAGGCTGGGTAGGGAGCTACGGGAGGACCCTACGCAGGGCTTTGATTAGGTGGAACTCTGTTTGGAAATAGTATTGGGAAAAGAAGGGTCGAGCTATTATCAAATCACTGGATTAGGTTTTATGTTAAACAAAGATGTGTCCATGAGTGGCGGATGGTTGTTTAGGATCAGAGGATGCGGCCTTGTGTTCAGCCATCTACTCAATGTACTCCGCTGCTCAGGGACTGTGGGAGATTGATGTTGGCTTTTATCAAGAGAAGCTCTATATGGATCCTGTCCGTGTGACATAGTGAACGGATGTTGTGGCCTTGGTTTAAAGCACAGGTCAACATGCATGCGGCCAGCTGTTTCATGGTGGGCTGCTGTGACCAAACGGTGGGACCAGCAGATACGGTGTGGCCTGTCATTGTATCCAGCCGTAGCCTGCACATGTATTTAGCTATTGAGGAATTGGCTTGAATCAATTTGGGTAACGTGGCGCTGCCGACGTGTCATATAAAAAATATGTAGGTGTATATATGTATATATATATATATTTAAAAAAAAATAGGATTGTTTCAGGTATTGGAAAGTGACTGTAAAGTCAGGCATCCCACTAATGGGCGATTATTGTATTTAAGTTCTTCAGACAAACCGATGTAAACATAAGTGCCTGTGGAATAATTTGAAAAGCTTTCAGTGAACAATAACCAAAAGGAAATGGCGTTTTACAACGCCAAATGTGTTTCGATAAAGGGTTAGTAAACCCACAATATTCTTTTTTTATTATAATGTTGGCTATATGTCTTATGATCGTCAACATGACCTATGCCTTTTTGCCACTGTTACTAATTTATATTTTTGCCTGTCTCTAAGCAGACCAGTTTTGAACGTCCCACTCTGAGCCCGGTGAAGTCGGAGACCTCATGACGTTGAAGTTCTTTAAAAGTGTGCTCTTTAACGTCACAAGAAAGGGACATTGTAATGTGAAAAAATTATATTTTCACATTCTGTTTCTGCAACTGCCATTTGTTGATTGTGCCTTTTCGCTGACATCCGTGGGGTGGTCAAGGGTCAAAGGGTCCAACTGAGAAGTTGGACTATGAGACCCCACATGAAAATTGTCAATCAAATCAAATAATGTTTACCTGAGTAAAAAGGTTCCTGTATTCTCATCAAGGAGAATAATGCATAAGGGGATCTCTGCTCCCTCATGCCCGGTATACCCCAGGCACCAATGTTAACGTTAGATAAATCTAGGAACAGGCAGAGTGGCTAGACAATTCAATAAATATAAGACAGCTTGCATGTTGAAGGGGAAACAACATTATAGATTTTTCCATCACACATCATGTGTTGAGCAGAGCTGATCTTAGCATTTCTAAAACCTGTGCCACAGTATAAGAAGTCCTCGCATTAGACAATGCGTCTGACTTAAGTTTGTGAAGCTCTTTGAGCGACACAGGTTGATTTCCCATGCAAGGGACTTCTCCTTTGCCGACCTCTTGGAGAGAAAGGGAACTCCCATCTTGGGGCTGCTCCGATCATTGTTTATTTGTTTTATGGATTATTCTATTGTATGTTGTATGGTTATTGTTTGTATGTTATTGCACCGTTATTCCAGCGTTATTACCCAAATATATGACCATAATTGTTAGAAGTTCGGCTGACTTTTTATTCTAGCCAGTTTGGTCAGTTTATGATGGACATGGGCCCGGGAATTCCCACCACAACATCAGCGGTGACGTTTGCGTCCGAAGGAGTGCAAGGCTTCTCGGACACTTAAACTTTACACCACAGAGAGGGCAATTTTTCATAACATTGCTAATTTTAAAGCTCATACACAACGACTGTACGTGATTTTTTTTTTTCTTCCTCCTTCCTGAGGGCGGCGGCACTTGCTCAGGAGGTAGAGCGGGTTGGCTGGTAACCGCAAGGTTGCTAGTTCGATCCCCGGCTCCTCCTAGCGTGTGTCGAGGTGTCCCTGAGCAAGGCACCTAACCCTAACTGCTCCCGACGAGCTGGCTGTCGCCTTGCATGGCTGACTCCGCTGTCGGTGTATGAATGTGTGTATGAATGGGTGATTGTGTGGCAATATTGTAAAGCGCTTTGGGTGGCCACTGGTTACAGATAAAGCGCTATATAAATGCAGACCATTTACCATTTACCATTCCTAGAACTATTAGCCCAAAAGATTTTCTTTACTTCGTCATCTCAATGTTGGATTTAATCTGACTGGGGTTAATTTACACTTTAAGATTTAAATCAGTTCAGTTTCCGTTCTGATGCTGCGATGGCATGTGGGAAAAACCAGGGTTAACCATCCATGAGAACTACTGCATGAAATCAAACAGTTGTCATGGCCCCAGCCATCCTGGTCCTCTGTCCGGGGGTTGTGTGTGGAGGCTGCTCAGGTGCAGCAACAGGCGACAGTGACCCATTCTCTTCTAGGTACCTTATATTAGTTGTTTAGCTTCTCTGGATTGAGGATCATCTTTTGCGTTCTCCCTGATCATTTCCAAGTTAGTTTTTCTACATTGATCCTTGCTGGCGTTAGTTACTTTGTTTTCCGTTGGCTCGTTGCTGTTGTTTACTTTTGATATTATTATATTATTATAATATTATTGTCTTGCAACACTGGCGTGAAGCTGCCTGAAGTCTTTAATTATGTTCTTTAAAGGCCCACTATGCAACTTTTTTAGCCAACATTACATTAATTATGCTGGTTGGAGAGTTATTCTGATGGTTCTGTAACCATTTCTGGGTCGTTTGGTGGGTGTGTCATTGCCCCATGTCACCTCTCCAAGGAAAAAGCGCATATGCAACTTGCTCTGTTCGGACCGACACAATCCGGATGTGACGCAGCGGAAGTATCCAATCGCGCCTCGAAAATGTAGTCAGATTGTAGTTTCGAAAATGCTTTACGGCACAGACACACACCCAAACATGGCACCGGCTAGATATAAACAGCCAGTTGCGAGGCAATTGTTGCATTCATCATGGATCAATCGACTGATAAGGGACCCAAGAGGCGACTGTCGGTGGAACAAAAGAAGAATGGACCAGAAAAGAGATCAGACACGAGTGAAAGGGGAACTATGCAACTTTTTTGGCTTGATTTACCTTACTATAACAGGCTAAGAGTCATTGCGATGGTTCTATTATACATTTTTGTTAGATTGTTCGTTGTTTCGACTCCCCCTTGTGCATCTTGGCGGAGAAAAGGAATATGTTTCTGCCGGCGACCCGCCGCCCACTCTCGCGGGAGTCTCGGGTCTCGCGAAGTAACGAATTGCTTTACGGCACAGACCCCCAAACACGGAACCGGCTCGATATAAACACAAGTAACTAATGGCGCGTTTCCACTGCAGGGTGCGGAACGGATCGGATCGCAAAGGTGCGGATCGGGTCGCGTTTCCACCGCCAAAAGTGGGCGTGACCCGGACTTTGCCGGCCTCATTCTCGGGACTCCTCCGTTGGGGTACCGAAAACGAGACGAGACGCCTGAAAGGGTCCCGGGAAATTCTAGCTACACACCCCCTCCGTTGATTGGTCGACAGAATCATCACTTCCAGGTGACGCAGGGATAAAAACAAACAAACAGTAGCCTCGAGGTATTATTCTTTACAATTAACATGTCGCGTAAAACGCTTGCTTGGGCGAACAAGGAGGTGGAGACGTTCGTCTGCATTCTTGGGGAGAAAGACGTTGTTTACGATGTTTACGTAGCTGCCGCGGCGATCGACATCCGGCCTACCACCAAGGGTACTGTCGGCAGTGGAAACGCGACCTCGGAACTGAGCTGGGCTATACCGCCCCCTCCCTACCGCACCTTTGCGATCCGATCCGTTCCGCACCCTGCAGTGGAAACGCGGCATAAGGGATTGTTACATTCATCATAGATCAGCCGACTAAAAAGAGACGGAGAAACCCAATGTCGGAGGAACAGAAGAAGAGAAAAGGGAGACAGAGAGGCCAGACACGAGTAAACGTTGGGCAAGCTTTTCAGGAATAGCGTGAACTGAAAGAAAAAGAAGACTGCAAATCAGACGCCGACTTGGCCGTGTTGCTTTTGAAATTGAAAGTACCCTTGGGTGAACTTTGTCTTCGTGGTATTCTTGATGTTGATAGTCTCTGTACAAATGTGTTTGCTCAACCATTTTGTTGTGAGCCCTGTAAAAATTGTTTTCTCTACCGTTTTGTTGTGAGCCCTGTATGTTTCTTGCTTGCTTGGTTGCAACCATATAAACACCTTTGTTTCCATGGGTGTTTTGCTGTTCGTCTGTCTCGTCTCCCAGATACAGACTGAATCCCCGGCCAATTATTATGTTGGCCAACACTCTTACACTGATTGTTCTGTTCAACCTAAGATAAAACAATTATAATTTAGTAGGATATAAATTCTCCCCGTCAACTATAAAAAAGGATGGATTTATGTTTATTGCAATACAAATACACCATTTTAAAAATGTATAACCTTGCCTACACTTTATGAACATCTACTTCGGACATGGCTCCACGCATTCGCCGGCTTCTTTGAAAACAAATGCACATGGCTCCGTAGAAGTGCATGGGGAAGGGTCGTCAAAGAGTTGTTACGACAGTGTTGTAAAATATCTACTACGAAGCTGTAGGGGGCGCTGTGTAGAGAAATGTGCGTGCCAAAACCAAGAAAACAGCGAAGAAATGCCCGAAGTTGCATAGTGGGCCTTTAACTGAAGACAGTATAATCAGCCATATATATTGTACTAAGATTCAAAAGTTTGAGTTTATGCCATTTTCTCTTATCTGTTCAGCTCTAGCCGAGTAATTGTAATTATCTTTCACCTAGAAACATAATTTCAAATTTGAATTGCTTTAGTGAACCCTTCTGTCGTTTTAATATGCAAGTTGTTTGAGGGTTTCTTGTTTATCAAAGCTCTTCCATGTCTAATGAAATCCATTGGTGTCTCCCCTCACATACTTTTAAGAGTCCAACCAACAAATGGTTGTCTGCTTCTGTTAGCAGATGCTCACCAAACAGCTCTTATCTTTTATACTGTCAAACAATGCAGGGCCCAAACGCGGCCTGTATGGCGGAGCCGGAGAGGTGGTGGGTTGGCTCACTTAAAGCTATGGACTATGAGTCAGCTGTAGCCCCCTGTGGCCCCCTGTTGCTCAGGGCACAACAATTCCGCCTTGAAGTCCCAATACATTATCTGTCAATTTTAAGATTACAATTCCATGGATGGACTGAATCTATGATAGGCGCTTTTAGCTTTATTCTTGCCCAAAATGAGTCAAGAATAAAATAACCCATTGTTATAGAAGGTGCTGAGAGTCGTTGAGTCTCAGGTATTAAGTGTCCCAACCATTCTGACCCTTTTGTTGGTCAAAATATATAAAATGTTAAAATATTAAATAATCAACATCAACTTTTGAATTTCTGAAACACAACTGATCAGAACAAACGCCATTGGAACCATGTGCCGTGGTGTCTAAATACATATTATTGTCCTACCTTTTGCTAACAGTTATCGTCTCTCTTTTCTCTTCCTCAGGTGTTGATCTGATGCAGCTATGAGGGCCAACAGTTTGGAATCATCTTTAAACAGCTCATTGTGAGAGCTGCCTTGGGATTAACCACACACAGACGTTAACCAGCACAAAGAGTGGACATTTCTGTACGTGCTTGGATGGCAACGTGAATTGGATTCATTCAACCAACAAATTGTACTTGAGATAGAAAAGCCATGTTTGATTAGTAAACTGGTAGGATACCCGCAACTGCAAGGAAAATCCAGAAGAGTGGAACAGTCCAGTCAACGGTAGAGGAAGAGCTGCTGAGGACCCGGAAATGACCAGCTTGTTCAGACGCAACAGCAATGGAGGCTCCAGGAATGGAGGACCTGATGGAGGCGGCGGCCCGACCTCAGGCCAGCTCAACAACAGCAGGCCCAACCGGCAAATCCGCCGGCTGGAATTCAACCAGGCCATGATGGATTTCAAGACCATGTTCCCTACCATGGAATACGAGGTCATTGAGTGTGTGCTCCGTTCTAACAATGGGGCAGTGGATGCCACCATTGACCAGCTTCTCCAAATGAGCATTGATGGGAACTGTTCAGATGACAGCTCCGACTCAGAGGACAGCATTTCTCCTGAGGTCAGTGGAATATCTCCTGTCTTCCTCTCATACTGTACTGGAACCTAGGGCTGCACAATTATAACAACAATTATAATTGTGATTATTTGGCCTAATAATGCGATTGAAATCATTCATTGCGATTATTTTTTATTATGGATAATTCTTTTCTGGACCATCATAGAAACATTCCTTTGTGGCATGGACAGACAAGATTCTAGCACCCTTAACCCAATGCCTGTGATTCATTGGAGTGCTTTTTGAAGAGTTGTGGTGGTATCTAATTCAATTTGAACGTAATGGGTGCACAAAATCTGATTCGTGTCAAGCACTGAAGTTGCTAGGCACCTTTTGTTGTTGCCAGTTTCATCATTATTATTCCGCCACACAGTCCCCAACAGCCAAATCTGAGAGAGAAACCAATTAGCCCAATTCTCTTGTGCCACCAATGGGTCAAAGTTGCAACATCTCTATAATTAAAATAATCACCTATAATATGGTGTCAAATGATGCATCTTCTCAAGCACACAAAGACTTATCCAAGAACAGCTTTTCACATCTCCTCCCAGCCAATTGCATAATTAAAACCAGTACAACTCGAGTAGATTCCCAATCTCATCATGAATAAACGGTATCAAAACAGTTCTGAAACTCCAACTGTATGGCCTCAAGGACGGATTAACATGACCACGGGCCATGGACACAAACCAGCCATGGACCCCTCCCAACATGTAAATACACACACACTGAGAGAGAGAGAGAGAGAGAGAGAGAGAGAGAGAGAGAGAGAGAGAGAGAGAGAGAGAGAGAGAGAGAGAGAGAGAGAGAGAGAGAGAGAGAGAGAGAGAGAGAGAGAGAGAGAGAGAGAGAGAGAGAGAGAGAGAGAGAGAGAGAGAGAGAGAGAGAGAGAGAGAGAGAGAGAGAGAGAGAGAGAGCCCGATCCCGCATAGTGCCAGCCGCTCGTCTTAACGACAGAACATGGAATCTGTCAGGTTAATATCATGACTTTAAAAGCAGACTTCCTTCAACGAGTTAAAAAATGGACAGTATTTGAAGAGTTCAGATGCAAAAGCCTCTAAACGCCAACTCCGTCAAAAATGAGATAAAGACATTGTTTGAATGCTCTCCACACGTAGTATACGTTAATCAAATCATTTCGTGTCAAAACCCGCTATATACCACTCTGTTCCTGGTCTGAAATCTCCATTTGTAGGCAAAACCCTCTAAACACCACTTCCCTTTGTCAACAAAAGCCTCTACGTTCCGAGAACCAATCACAGCGCAACATGGAATCATGTGACTTCAAAATGGCGGCGCGCTGAGGATCCGGCTTTTTTGACAGCTGTCTATATCAACAACAAAGTACTTTTAAATATATATTCTTTAGCGATTCGATTTGGATTTTGATGGTCATGGATTTCAACGAAATGGACAAACCTGTCCTTGTGACAGCTAACGGCCGAAAAAAGCGACGTCTTCCCGTTAGTTCTGCTCGTTCTATGGCGAAGAAAAGCCGTTATAGTGGGGAGGGCTCCGTCGCCAGCATAGCTTGCAGCCATAAGAATGCGTCATGCGCTGCTGTAACATTGACCCCAACAGACTTGGCCCACATCAAGGGACAGCTGTATTCAACCGATGACAAAGTGACACAAGACTCCATAATTCTTTTGCATATGGATGCGACGCCGTGCAAATGGAGGAGACCTCAAGTCGAGGATGAACAGAAGAGAAGGCAGAGGGATGTTTCCATCAAGTTCTCGGTTTTGAAGGTAAATAAAACCAAAGTTCCCGTCTGCCAGGCTTCCTTCCTGAGCATTTTCTGTAAGTACAACGATTTTCTAATAAAATCGTTATAAGTATATAATAATAATAATTCTAGTAATAACTATGAAATCGTTATTACATTACATCGTTTAACATCGTTATTATTATTGGGTCAGTCCAGTTACTTCAGAGAATTACTCCAATGGGAATTTATCTTGTACTTCATCACAACATAACAATGTTCCAAGTGCATGGTATTTGTGCATGATTCTAATTTAAGATATTTCACTGCAGAGAGAGAGAGAGAGAGAATACATAATGTAAAGAATCATGCTTGGAATTAAAAAAATATGTTATCTTTTTTTAATTCCAAGCATGATTCTTTCCCAGCTCTGTGTCAGACATTTACGTTCTCCTTTTTATTTTCATTTCAGGTGTGAAGAAGGATAGAGTCCAGAATGTTGCCAAGTACTGGCTTGAGCACGGCAAAGCGCGCTCAGAGAATTGTGGTGGTTCCAGGGAAAAGAAGCAAGTGATAAGAGACCACATCCAATCATTCAGTTGCAGAGCCAGTCTCTATGCTCGACGTGGTGCACCTGGGAGGAAGTTCCTCCCCAGTGAGTGAGTGTCTCTCAGATGCACCGGATGTTCTTAGAACAGATCAAAGACAAGTGTCTTATTCTCTGTACTATTCCATCTTCATGTACGATTTCAACCTGGCTTTTGGCCAGCCTGCCAAGGATGTCTGTTCGACCTGTGTGAAACACAGGATTGCCATCAACAACCCTGACTCCAGTCCAGAAGAGAAACGAGACAAGCTGCTCATGTACACACTCCACCATCGCCGTGCCCGTCAAGTTTATCATTCTTAAAATGATGTGGCAGACTCGTTCACCATCTGTTTTGATGTGATGGAGAACCTGCTGCTTCCCAAGTACATACTACTCCTGGCAACTTTATTTGTATGTGTTCGGGGTAGTTTGTCACCGTGGCCGCGGAGGACCCCAGAGCCGGCATGATATCAATCTTTACACCTGGATGGAATCTGAGAATTCAAAAGACAGCAACACCATCGCCTCAGCCTTGCAGCATTTCTTCACCAAAGTGGCCCAAGAAGATCTGTTCCAGTTTCAGAGCCTCCGACTTTTCTCTGAATCCTGCTATGGTCAGAACAAAAACATCAATGTTCTTGCTGTTTGCGCTGAGATCCCAGCTTTACCCTCAGCTTGACATTCAATATTTTTTTCCGATAAGAGGGCACAGTTTTCTTCCAGCAGACCGGGTTTTTGGAAGAGTGGAGCAGGACATCAGAAAGCAGCCAACGATTCTGTTGCCAGAGGAATATGTCAGCATTCTGCGGAAGCATGGCAATGTCCATCAATATGGAAAAGATTGGCAGTGCTACGATTTAAAAAAAGAAGCAGCCACATTTACAGCATTGCAGAGATCTTTCAAGATTAGCGAAGCAAGAGTGCTGAAAATCTGTGGTGACAAACTTGGATTCAAGCCTTTGTTTGCTGGAGAATTTTGTCAGCACTCTGTCCTGAAGCGAGGTAAGAAGTGGTCTCAGTTCAAGCCGGCTCCTCTTCCTGATGTGAACTGCGTCAAGGAAGCCAAAAAGACTGATGTTTTGAAGCTTCTGCGTGAGTTGGGAGTGCCAAGAGCCGTTCAGGTGAGAAGGACATAGAACAAGACCTTGAGGATGAATGAATGCCTTCTTAAAGGTCACATGACATGCCACCAGGTGTGGTGTGATTAGCCGTTACAAGCTGTTTGGGAAATCTGACCCTTATGACATCACAGGTGGTCATGTCCACCTAGATGTGTGCTGGATAGATCAGTTTACCAGCCTACACAGTGGACTGTAGCAAACATTGCTCATCTATCCGTCATACATCTAGGTGGACACGCCAGCTGTGATGTCATATGGGGCAGATTTCCAAAACGACTTTTAACGGCTTATAACACCACACCTAGTGCATGGCATGCAACCTTTTTATTGTATTTATCAGAAAATAAGTTTTCATCTGTTTTTATCAGAACATTTTGCACTGTTCTTACATACTTGATTTGTCACTATACTATTTTCATCTTATATTGTTTTTGTACAAGAGTTTATAATATCGGAACAATTTGCACGTTCTCGCATACTTGATTTTACTACTATATTAATCTGATATTGTGTTTGCACAAGAGTTTATATCAGAACATTTTGCACTGTTCTTTCAATCTTTATTCTATAATATTTGAATCTAATGCGTGTTTTATACCTGAGTTTTTATCAGAAAATTTTGCACTGTTCACACACTACACTGAATCTAATGGTCATTTTATGACATGAGTTCCACGTTACATTACCTCTTGTCAGCCTCTTGTAATGTAATTAACTTTTTTACAGTTTAATCTGATGCCCAAAAATCAGAAATGAATCGACTTGACCACTTTTCACTTTTTTCCATTATTTTTTTTATATTGTTCGAAAATGTTTTTTAATTTTTTTTTTAATTTTGCATTTATATTCATTTCTACCTCATATATCATAATTTAGTATATTTTTGTGTACTGCAGATATTTTGAATGCATTTGACTTCTGTTATTGTTCAAATAAATGTGTTGGCATTTTGCGCCGTTGAAGTTATGCTTTGTGACTGTTTCGTTATTATTATTAGAAGAGGTAGTAGTAGTAGTAGTATTATATATTTGGGCCTTTTGCCTTTTTTAGTGTCTGCAGAGGAATGGGATTAGTACATGACTGCAGGTTTCATTCGAAAATTTGTCTGGAACATGGATATTTACCCTCCCCATCTACACATCCCAAACCCCCTTAAGGCCTGATTCCACTGGCAGCGTTACGGCTGCGGCACGTCTTGGCCGCGGTCACCGCAGTAGATGGGTTCCACTCTAATCAATCTAATCAACCATTTCCACCGAGCGCGGCTGCGGAACGTCTCAGCAGCGTCCCAGGAGCGGCTCGCGGTGACGCAGCGCTATCATTCCGTAGCATTTCTATTTTTGCCGCAAGCTGTTGCTCAACTGCGTCAATTTCAACAGAGCAGATCGAGCAGGGCAGGAAGTGAAAAAGTAAAAGCCATAGAGCATCCGGTCAATTTTCAAAATAAAACACAATACTCATGCTCATGTAGCCTATCACAACTTCACATCAACATTATTACGTCATGACCGATGGCACCAGGTCAGCAGTCAATCAATCAAAGGGTCACAGAGGGTCGGCAACATGGACGACGAGAGACTCATTGTCGAAGTTCAGCAACATGAAGTCATTTATGTACCAAATCATCCTTTTTTTAAGGGCAATGGCCGGAAGGACAAAGCGTGGCATTTAATTGCAGTCGTTTTGGGAGTGGAAGTTGAGTACATTAGGTTTAGGATTATCGCGTGATCTCGTGATCTCGCGTGAATACGGCTGGCTCGCAAGGCAGCGTTGCGCTGCCGTAACGCGCCCGGTGGAAATGCAAGCAGGGCAGAGTCGCAGCCGCTCCGTGCCGCAGCCGTAACGCGGCCGTAACGCGTGCGGTGGAATCCGGGCGTTAGAAATGTATAATTTCTTATTGATTGTGTTAGCTTTCCCCATTTAAAAAAAAGTGTCATTTCTGAATAAAAAATATTTTATTCATTAACTAATAACCTGATGATTGCCTTTAAAATTAAATGACAGAACTTGAGCATAGAAGCCTGATAAAAAAGGTGGTTTAGAAAAAAAGTAGTCTGACAGACTTGGAGGCTTTTGCATCTAAACTCTTCATTTGTTGTACAAGGGCAGTACTTCAGTGTAGGGCTGGGCGATATATCGAATGTATGCGATGTATCGCGAGATGTTCTCACGGGGATGTATAAAATGCCCTTGTCGCGAACATCGAATACAAATTAGCACGCAATGTTTATTTTTGCCGCCGCCGGCATACTCATTGTGCTTTCACGCGACTGGGCGACAAGATCTCATACAAAGTGAACGTATGGACACGTTTCGGGCGAAGTTGAAATATTAATATTTAAACTTTGATGCGAATTTCGCGTGATGACAGCCAATCAGCGTTCAACAGCGTGGCCACTGAGTGACATGTGTAACGTAACAGCCAACCAGCGTTCAACCGTCAAACTCGGTGCAGTGCAATCCGGGGTGAACTGCAGCATGGAGGAGAAAGTGATTGTTGCCGTTTGCGACTCCCGGAGCTCTATATATAATAATATATAATATAATATAATTGTTTATATAATATCACGGCCAAAAGCTCTGTGCGCCTCCGGATGGCCGGAGCGTGGGGAGCTCATAGGGATTGGGCTTCTCGGGGTTTGTTTAACGCACAGCGTTCCCTTCTCTCGCTCTTTCCTGTGGCTCTCTAAACACACTCACTCCCCCCGCCCATTGCGAGTCCACGAGATTCTCATGGACGCGCGTGTGTGACGTAGTCTGGAAGGCGCGCTGCTGTAGGGGTGTGTACCTCCGACCGGTGAGTGAGAACAGCCAGAGAGAGAAAAAAGGATGGAAACGGAGGATTTGGTTTTGAAAAAGAATAGCACTGGATCCTTCGTCTGGCAGTGTATAATTATTATTCAAACTTAATAAATAATTAACGGTTTGAATAAATGCTGTGTTGGTAAATCTAACTTGCTGTGATTTTCCTTTTCTTATGTGCAAGTTCTAAATTGTTCCAATAGAAAGCACTAATGAGTTTAAACAATATGTTTCATGTAATCTACATGCAGACTTATGTTTCAGTAATACTAGAATTATTACTGACCTAACATTATGCCAGACATGGTTGAATCGAGCATTTATGATGTGCTCTAGAGGAGATTCAAAAAATATATCGAGATATATATCGTGTATCGAGATATAGTAAAAAAATATCGAGATATTCATTTTGGCCCATATCGCCCAGCCCTACTTCAGTGCATTTTTCTTTCTTTCGTTTACGCTATGCAGACCCGCTTAGCACACGTTTTTCCATTGTGACTGGGAAATTGAATGTTGACCAAGCACTACGACATTGACGTCACGTCCCGTTATTCATCTTTTATAATGATGTATTTATTTTGCAAATCAAAGACATTCCAATCCTTTTATGACCAAAGTCTTGGCCATTGGATTTTTTTTTTGATAAAATAAATAATTAAGAAAATAATTAAATATATATATCAAGGGCCCCCCACTTGGCCAGGGCCCTGAACATGTGCCCACTTTGCCCATGCAGTAATCCGTCATTGTATGGCCTCCAGGGACGCAAACGCCACTTTGAAAGGGAAATTGGCATGTTAGCTTGATTAGGAAAATGTATCAAGAGTTTCTAAACGGTCTGGCGGCTACAAAGATATTATGCCGCCGTGTTGGATGAAGAAGCCATAGCTCCCAAACGCTCCTCCTAATTTGAACCCTTCTTTAGTCATGTTCTCCTGGCTCACTTCTTGCCAAAATGTCCAGCTTGATTGAGATCAGCCCAAAACGTAAAAATCTGAAAATGGGGACCAATCAAGCCGTCTCTAGTGCAACCAACGGGTCCAGGTTTCTAGTTGAAAAGGCTAATTCTCAGGTCCCGTTTAACCCATCCTCACACAACCTTAGTTTCAAATGATGCAGCTTGTCATGGCCTACCACCTCTCCATGGGGACCATTGTCCTCTTCCTCACTACATATTCCACAGTTTTTATATAACTGAAGAAATTTAAATGTTCATCTCCTCCCAGGCCAATAAACCAATTCTAACCAAACTAAGTCTAATTGAACTAGTCCCTCTATTTTCCACACAATTCCATGAACCCTGTTTTCTACTTGGATTATGTGGCCCATTGGTCAACATAATGTGTAAGTGCCAGGGACAACCTGAAACATGCATGTCTGTTGATAGCTCAGTAAGTAGAGAGCACTTGCCTCCCAGCTGGAAGGTTCCTGGTCATATCCTACCATGCAGGTCTCAACTTTCTTCTCTGATTCTTTATTACATTGTTGCTTCAAACATTTATATCAGTTAGTGATGGTGAATGTTTTGGGATATTCTTCTAAAATATGTTTTCATCTCCCCTATTGAAACAAGTCTCTCTGTACTCAAATGGTAGAGCGTTGCCTGAGGTTATGGAGGTAAATGGTTCAAATCCCCAATTAATAATTGATTTTTTTCCCAATGGTATTCCATGAAAGATTGTTTGATGCATTCTAGGATATATAGTGGATATTAAATTCTATGAAGATGTAGAACACACATGATGATGTATATGAGTTATTTTACTCAAAGGTTACAAGTGGACTAATGAGATAAGTTAACTCAACAGGGACGTTTAACTTTAACCTTTTTTAGTTGGAGCCCTGAACACTGTTGGGGAATTTGAATTAATGTACTTGTGACAAATGTTAAGTATTGTAATGATGTGCTCTATCTAGATTCTGGAGAGAACTTTGGAGCCTGACAGTTCAGACGAGGAACCGCCCCCCGGCTACTCTCCTCCAACATACGACCTGCACGCACATGACAGGAAGTATCCACAGGCTCCTCCCCCAAGGTATACACTTTTGGAGTGGCATATAGCTTTTTATTTTTTATTTTTTTTATACAGCTTTTTAATGCTTTTTATTTACCGTTGTGTGTGAGCGTGAAAATTAAAATTATGTATTTTAGTTTGCATTAATTTGATTTTTGGTTTAACCTACCGGTTAACAGGATTATATCCATATCTTATAACCCGAATGGATGAGGTTTGACCTCCTGGGCCCAGCTACCCATGTCAATGACAGTGACATGGTAAATGTTCAGGACAGTTACATGGCACATGTAACATGTCACTGTCCTGAACTTGTACTGTGCTAGATTTTAACCAAGATATAAAACACTTCGACTAATTTAATTTAAGAGAGAGTAAAAGAAACCGAGGGGTCCGTAGCAAGTATTGACAATAGACTTTATCGTTAAAAACAACAACAACGATAACAGCCGAGTGGGTTTGCAAAGTCACTGGCGGTTCACAAACTCCAGCGTCTTTTTATACACACAAACAGAGCAGTTTCTCCTTGAGGTGTCCGCCTCCATTCAGTCATAAATCCGTCTTAACCTGAATGGTCAGCAAATGGTCAACAAAGATAGCCCAAGACACTAGGGTGAGGTCAGTACGCCTCAGCCCCGTAGCTTCCTGCTCCTATTTGGGGTACCACCATATTTTCTAACCTCAGACTCCAAGCTCTGGATCAGAATCCAGAGACACCTTAAATGTTTTCTACCATTAGATATACAGGCCTAATAATAATCATAGTTTACCATAGAATATAATCATGAATTTCTACCACAGTACCATGTCACTGTCCTGAAGGTGTACCATGCCACTGTCCTGAACTTGTACCATGTCACTGTCCTGAAGGTGTGCCATGTCACTGTCTTTAACGGGTACCATGTCACTGTCCTCCACGTGTACCATGTCACTGTCCTCAACGTGTACCATGTCACTGTCCTCAACGTGTACCATGTCACTGTCCTCAACGTTTAACTTGTCACTGTCCTGAACGTGTACCTTGTCACTGTCCTGAACGTGTACAATGTCACTCTCCTTGGCATGTACCATGTCACTGTCCTAAACATGTAACGTGCACCATGTCCCTGTCCTGAACATGTAACGTGTACCATGTCACTGTCCTGAACGTGTAACATGGACCATCTCACTGTCCTGAGCATGTACCATGTCACAGTCCTTCCTCTGGCCATCTCATCATAAAATGAACGGATGAGAAGGGGTGGGGGTATGGCTATTGGTTTCATTTATGGTATAGCTGTATCCCTTCTCCTCATGTGATTGTTGGGTTGTTTGGCTATTGGCTTCAAACATGATATGGCTGTATCCCTTCTCATATGATTTGTAGGTTTGAAGCCCAGCCGTCTACTCGTTGCCAGGTGGGAAGCTACCGGCACTGGAATCCTCCGCTTTTAGGGAACCTCCCAGAAGACTTCCTACGCATCTTGCCCCAACAACTAGAACACATTAAAGTAAGCAGGGATCTCTTTCCAGCTTGATCTTAAGTGAACAAGTTGTGTTAAAGAAATGTGATGGTACTCTGATGCGAGCCATGAGGTGTATTTCTATATTTCTCCATGACCGTTTAACCTCTGGCCATCCCAGCCGAACCCCGTCACCTCTGAGAGCCAACAGACGACCCGGGCCCGCTCCGCGCCGGCCACCGGGGGAACCGGCAGTGCCTCAGGGTCAAGAGGGGCAGCTACTGAACCGGAGGGAAAGCTGAAACAGTACCTGGAAGATGAGCGCATTGCCATGTTCCTGCAGAATGAGGAATTCATGAGGGAGTTGCAGCGAAACCACGATTTCCTTATTGCTCTGGAAAGAGGTATGTTTTCAACAGGGTGAATCTGGATTATTTTTCCTACTAGCCAGGCTAGTAGAGAAACAGTAAACCTAACTGACTTTACTATTGCCTCTACTGCTTTGGCCTTTTAACGTCCCTACCTCTGTTTTATAGAGTTAAAAACTACAGCTGAGTGGAAGCTAGTGGGGTGCACAGTTATCTAACATTTTTAAACTGCCAAATATGCCCGTCTATGCCGGCTTTTCCCCGGCATGGTCCGCGCGTTTGATTTCGCACCCCAATTTACCCCCTCGGACCCTACACATATTGGGGGGGTTTAATTTTCATGTAAATCCGATTAGACGGCTTTGTGGTTCCAGGGCCAGGACTTGGATAGATGTGTTGCTGCCTTGTCTCTACAACAGAAACAACGCAGCGATATCAACATGATTAGTTCTAACTGGAGAGACGGTAAAATCCGCAAACTGTTGACCATCATGGGAGAGAAGGTGATGCAGTCGTATTTAACAAACACGTTGAAAGCTGGTGTTATCTACGAGAAAGACGCAGAGGATCTTTCCTTACGAGGCTTTTGTCACGATAAACAACATGTGGCCAGCAAAATAAAGAATATGTTGGAGTTTTTGCACTAAATAGCCTACACTTAGATGTCGTCTACTCATTAGTGCATGTGAGTGGCTTGAATAAATAGAAAAACATTCAGAGTAAGCATATTATTCTAAAGAGGTCTACTCTCGGTGCGTAGTCCCACCTACTCCAATGAACCAAGAAAGCCAGCTCCTTGACGAAGGCGGATTTTCCTCGGTTGTACACAGGCAAGACAGTAAGATTTCAGGGTGTGCCAAGTTGCGACCGTACCTGCTTGGCAGTGTAAAAATGCCTATTGTTAATGACAATTTTAGATCCTGTTGGCTATCCCTTTGGTCTGTGAGTCTTCCTATTTAACTCAATTATACAATAATCGAATAGCGCTACTATTGAAAAATATTGTATAACACTTATAATTATAAATACACTTTGAATATCGGATCGGGTTCAGGATGTATCTGGAGCAGGTATCTCCATGAAGGTTTCCTTGAGTTGTATCTTCTGGCTCTGCTGTGAATCCCATGCCGTGGGGTCGATGCTTTGCTGTGTTGGTTGTTGGTTAGTTAGTGTGTTGGTTAGGGGTCGGCTTAGCTCAGGAGGTAGAGCATGTTAACTCCGTTTGTCGAGGTGTCCCTGAGCAAGACACTTAAGCCTAACTACTCCTGACGAGCTTGCTGTCCCCGTGCGTGGTTGACTCCACCGTCGGTGTGTCAATGTGTGTATTAACCGTTCGGTCCTTTAAGTCACTTTGGTTAACAGTGTCTGCTAAATGCCCTAAATGTAAATGTATTGTGTGACTTTCCCTCCTCACCACTGGTAAACAGTGTTCCTAACACCTCTTCTGTTTTTGTAGATCGCTTGAAGTATGAATCAAAGAAGTTGAAGTCCAATCATTCATCTAGCCTGGAGAATTCTGCAGGTAGATCTTAATCAAGCTTTCTGGGAAACCGTGAACCGTGACAGGTTGAGGGACTTCCTCACAACATGTTCATTCTTTTTACCCAGGGGAGCATTGTCCTTCCAACCCCGGGGAATCGGATGAAGCCCTGTTCCAGGACAAACTCAAACACATGGGCAAATGTAATGCGCCTCAACTTTTTATGATGACTTTGGACCGTTTACATTTTGAAATGTGCTGACCATTGTCCTCTTTTCTCTTGTGTAGCCACAAGAAAGAAGCTGTTTGAAATTGCCAGAACCTTCTCAGAAAAGACTAAGCGGAAAAAGTCTAAACGGAGGACACTGCTGAAACACCATTCGTATCCTTCAAGTCGAATCATATGAACGTGTTTTATTATAATTAATAATATCAACATACAAGCCCAGCACCACTTGGGTCCCGGTGTCTGCAGGGGTCAGGGGGGGTCTTGGTGTCCTGCCTGCATAAAGCTGGACATGACTCTTCTGGTTCTCATTTCTGTCTGTAAATATATTTACGCAATAATTATGTAGAGAATAAACTATTATTTATATCAAAAAACAATAGATAATCAAAACGTTTTCACCATTGGCCACTATACTGCTCCAAGCGCATTGGCTCTTATATATTAAACTATTTACGTAATCATTTTTGTAGTACAAATGTACTCCTAAACATTAATCCAAACAATAACGTGGAAGTTAAGCCTAGCGGCTCCTGCACTGAGACCATTATGTAAAATTGTTAATGCTGGAATGTAGTGACGACATAAATGCTTTAATTTACTTCCAATATTTGAAACATCACATGAGTTTTGTTAAATATGATGATTCCCATGTTAGTTGGAAAGCGTTGTCTTTCTTAGCATGTTTCCAGTCTTGTCACAGCGAACTCAACGGCCAATCTCCTGGATGCTGTGGAGGGAAACCCCTGTGGTAAGGTTCAGCTTTACAAGATCTTCTATTTGTAATGAGAACACCACAAGAACAAGCACAACTATAGTAGACGAAGTGGAATAGCCCTTTGGCTTTTCTCAATCTAGTGGTTGGCAAAACATGATGGCGGAGGATATATCTTACAATTGTGAGGGTTAAGTCTACCGCTGGATGCCCTGCTCTCAGACCTGCCAGTCGGAGGCTGCCGTTGTCCTTGAAGGCGGTGTAGTTGATAATGCAATAAAGACAGGAAAGGTGCAAAATCAAGATTGTTTCAGAGTTGCTGTGGAGCCTTGTCTTTAAACCACAAGCACACATATAGTAATATATAAAGGAATGCTCCTTTTAACAAAAATCTGATCAGCAATGTGCCAATTCTAGCATAATTATAGTCCAGAGAGGAGCTGACCCTGGACACACGCATGGTTGGGTAAAGACTATCAAACTGGTGCTTTGCAAGCCATTCCTTTCGTTTTTTTGTGGTTGGGGTGCAACAGAAAATACATCACAGTAGTGGGGTGCCGTTGTTAGGGCAGCACGGCCGTAGAGGGAGCGTTTCAGAACAACGTCCGGCTCACCAAGCCGGCTTATCGATGAAGCCACAGATTATTTTAATCAGAAATGGATGTGAAACATAACGTATATAAAGGTGCACATTTGGATTGATTCAAAGAAAAGGACGTGTGCTGTTCTTCAGACTGGATATATCAGACTGTTATTGCTTAAGAAACAGATTCCTTCCAACTATTTACTGCAATCAATAATTTATATACAAATAAATGGTAACATATCGATCAGCAATGTGGTTGGAGTACCCTACCCACATAAATAATTGTAATACACCAACATTGTTAACTGCCATACACAGCTAAACAAGCAAATAAAAATGAAATACTAACGCAACTGAAATGTTTATTAGGCTATTAACAATATTATAAAAATGATACCGTAATGCACCCGTTTTTTGTCTTTGGATCTTTTGAATAAATGGATCAATAAATGGTGAATCGCAGTGATCTCAAGCAGAGGAACGTGAGAGTCATTGAGCAGCAGCTGAACCAGTCTAAAAATCCCTTTATCACTCAAACACTTTTAGTGATAAAAAGTCACCACAATGCCTTAAAACCATCGACGTCCTTCATGTTAAGTAAAAGGAAAAAACCTTGGACACGAGAAGTTAACGGAGCCGTGCACTAGGCCCTCTCGAATGCCGGGCCGAAACAACATTTGTTTCACTACGACTCCTTTCAGCTGCCAACCCCTCCTTCTCCAGCAAAAAATAATAACATAATGGCTAATAAAACGCTTGAGGTGGCGTTTTGAAAAGAGAAAACTAAAACAATTTTAGTACATGGCATGAAGTTAATTATGAGCCTTTGATTGATATCCAGTAATTTTTTGCGGAGACACATTCCTGTTCCCCACTTGTATTGGAGTGAACAGAGATATCTACTTCTGGGCTCTATGAATCGAGGGACCCGTCCACAGCCCGCTTAAACAGCTGCAATACCAGGCTCGGCCGCTGAGCACTGGTGGATTGCGGAAGTATG
The DNA here is from genome assembly GCF_031168955.1 of Gadus macrocephalus. Classification (NCBI taxonomy): domain Eukaryota; kingdom Metazoa; phylum Chordata; class Actinopteri; order Gadiformes; family Gadidae; genus Gadus; species Gadus macrocephalus. The sequence goes on from NC_082397.1 coordinate 23,986,546, forward strand.
CACTGTTCCTGGGGGCTTGGTCTGTACCTCACCTAATTTAAAGGGGTGATATCATGCTTTTTTCGACTTTTCCCTTTGCTTTAGACTGTTATGACGGTATGTCGGAGGCAAACTTTACTTCCGTAACGGCGTGACATCAGACTTGCAGTTGCTGAAGTGCAGAAGTCACATTGTTTACAACTTCCCTGGGGTGTGAACTCGACACACGTGCAAAACTTTCAATCAATCGCAACAGAGGGCGTTGGCTGACAAATCACAACAGACTGGGCTACTCGGAAGGGGGGCCTTAATACGACATGATTCAAATCTGACCACTTTTGAAAGATGCTGAAATTGGTTTTGCAGAAATCTGTGAGGATAATAAAGGGTGTTTATAACATACAAGCATGTAACCCTATTCAAGTAGTACCCCCAAATTGACTCGGCTGAAGGAACTTCTAATAAGGAAGAGAGGCATCATAAAAGCAAAGCTGTACAACCTGTGGTTCCTCTCTGCTCACACCTGTTCTCTGTTCCAGAGGAGGACGGCCAGTCTCGAAGAGTGGACATCCCGGAGGAGAGTGAACAACACAAGTCTTGATCTTTCTAAGTAATTACCTTTTTACTTTTGAAACGGCTTTTTATCTTCTTGTTTACAGTTTAAAATAGGATTAGATTAATCTATTCTGCGTATAAGGAACATATGAATGTAGTCTATGCATTAAGCAGCTATTCCGGTCCTTTCATTCCTTCCTCTTTCTCTGAGCGCTCCTAACTACACATGGGCATAAATTCAGGAATACGAAGATGGAGAATACAGTCATTATTTTCTTTGAGTTTAGCGCGGCTTAATTTTCAGTGTGCGTTTCTGCTGCCATTTGAACCAAACTCTTTCCTTGATTCTTGGGTGTTGAATCCCAACAGGGATTCATGGCTGCTGCTGTTTGAACCTGTAGACTCCTGGCTCCTGGAGAACAACAACCTCCCATCCAGAGGAACATTCAGAACTAGACTGTCCGCAGATCTCTATTGCAACAAAGTGTTAACCAGCATTTTCTCTTTCATTGCTTATTCTTATGGAGTGAACCACACACAATAAATAATGAAGTAACTTTCAATGTACATTAGCTGTATTATTATAATTATGTCTGTATTTCTGTATTTTTCTTGTTTTTTTCTGTATGGATATATTTTATTCTCATATTTATTCCCCTAAACATTTATTTCCACATCTATGTATATATGAATATATTTATTTCTGTAATTGCTGTGATCTTAATGAGAGGTTTGGATGATGTTTGGACCAGCTCCTTAAGAACTATAACCTTTCAGCTGAGACAGACGAATAATTCTCTTTAGCAGTCTTTTTCAGTATTTTGATAGCTCAAAAACGAGGCCGCCGCCATTTCAATCAATGGTAATCACATGAAGATTGTACTTTCTATCAGATATATTCATTTCTGCAACACAATATCAGGGAATAAAGAAAACGGAAATAAAAGTGTTGGAAAATTGTTTGAATTGGATGTGGAGCTAAATAGAAATTAAAGTAGAAAAAAAATATTTAATTTGATTTCACACATTTCCTCTATTTTTTCAAAGGTGAATTTTGGCCCTGCATATTTTGAGATGTAGTACCATTCCTGCCCTCTGAGCATTAAATAGTAGTCTGAGGGCTGAGGTGTCTTTATTATGACTAGACCACATTCTTCTGCCTTTTCTAAAACATACTGTGGCATTTCATACCGTTTCCCTAGAACACCTATCTGCCTGGCTACGAGAGGGACTACTGATGTGATATATCAATAGTTGATACAAATACATAGCAAGACTCTGAAATGTCTAGTTTATCAGATTTTAATCAACTTGATATTCAGGCCTTTATTTGATGCCCTGCAACATGGTTCCGGTTGGAGGCAGTTCAAGGCCCTTTGGCAGTCTTCATATGTTTAATGGACGAATTATATAAATGGGCCAACGGCGTATCTCCTCGCACAACATCTATTCAAACAGGCATCTACTTAGTTTGATTCTTTAGTTTGCTTGCTATGTGTATCCACACATGGTGTGTCTGCGGGTCCGTGAAACCGGGTGGATGACTACATCACAGCCTCCGACCTACTGTCCGCAATGCGCGTCCGTGGACTGCTGCGGATGGTCACGTCAGTCCGGACTAGGGTTGCCAACTATCAGAAATTTAAATAAGGGACACATGCACGCGCACGAAGCACGCGCATGTGTCGCATGCAAACGCATGCATTTGCTACTACTGTGTTACTACTACTACTGTGTTACTACTGTGCTAGACTTACTGTAGCAAGTCCTATCCATTAAATAATTCATACCATTTCCCCAGGTTTGATCAACCCAAATGTAAGACTTTTTTTTAGACTTTTTTAAGACCACTTCAATGAAAATTAAGACCTACATCGCACCCATTAAGCAGTCGTTAAACGCGGTTGTGCATATGTTATTCATGTTTTTTTGGAACATATGAAACATTCATGTCAATACATTAATGAATGTGCCAAAGGATAAGTGTGCACTCACCAATCAAAGAGCCAAACTGAGGGCCTAACTCAAAGTCTAGAGGCCTGATGTCTCTTAAAGGCACCCAGTGCAACTTTCGAGGCTTAAAAATAAACATTCAATTTCTAGTCTTTTTTACACGTTGTAAGTTTCAATAACTCCATACCATTACATACCGACATTTAAGCAGCAAAGATGAGACGTCGTTGTGTGGTGAGAACTGATACAAAATCGATAACAACAACAATGCCGCCATTTTCTTTCTTTTTTGTAACCTACAATAAATAAAGCAGGCTTCCAGTCAATGGAAAAATGGCTTCTCCCCACCGGCGATTGTTGTTGTTTACAATTTTCTATCAGTTCTCTCCACACAACGACGTCTCATCTTTGCTCCTTGAATGTCGATATGTAATGGTATGGAGTTATTGAAACTTACTACGTGTAAAAAAGACTAGAAATTGAATGTTTATTTTTCATTGAATGTTTACATAAAGTTGCACTGGGTGCCTTTAAGACCATGTACCCAGAAATGATAATAAAAGATAAAAAAAACAATACACAAAGTGATGGTGTGAAAGTGTAGCTGTATTTTTGGTTTAAATATCAAACTTTCAACACACAATATAAAATATAAACAAACAAACTCTTTTCAAATTGCTGTAGTTTCTCAGCATTCAAATTTCCTCAACCATTTCAATGAATCCACCACTTGCCTCGTTGACCTCTTTTACTAACTCCTTCGTAATGTATGGAGCCAGCCCGAATCCTAACCCTAACCCGTCCACAGACATGGTGACTAATGTATGATAGTAAGCATTATTGGCCCTTAAAGGGGTAGTTCGGAATTTTGGACATAGGGCCTGATTCCCAAGTGAGCATTGGTATTCTATATCACTGGAGACAGTTTTCAACACATTTCATACAGTCCTTCTAGTTGCAGAGTTCGCTCGTGCTAGGCTAGCGCAAGTCAACGGGCAATGCTAGCCTGCTATTAAAAACAGTCTTACCCACTCCACAGTACACCCGAGGTAAATCAATTATAACGCCAGACTATAGATTTAAATGTCTGTGTTGATAGAATAATGTTAGAAATAAAACTAACCTTGCATCGCATGAATCATCGAGGGACTACTCTCAGCAGAAGCGGAATTTTACTATGCGCTGGTTAGGTTTGTAACCGAATCACGACAGAAGAACGTAAACAGAGAAGCGTGGGACAGAAGCGCAATTGAACGACTAGGCAACATGATGGTTCAGTGTGCTTTTAGAAATTGTAGAAATAAACGGTACAGATGGGCACCACAAAGTTTCCACCAATTTCCAGTGCGAGATCCAGAAAGGACTCAACTGTGGCTTGTTGCTGCTGGCTTGGACATCAAAACACCGGCTCGTACATGTACGGTTCGTTGGATACAACAAATTCCTCATAATCGTCTTCAAAAGCAGATGCATCGCTAACTCCTCCAAACGTGGGCATATCTTGTTAATTGAATACGCTTATAGAATTCCTTTGTTCACTGTACTCTGCGTTTGTAGCAATGACAGCGGCAGGTAACCTAGGTATCAGTCCGCCGCTGCCGTAGCCTACGTACAGGAATATAAACACTGCTGCTGAGACCCCGCAATTCCCTCAAAATGCAATGCAATGCAAGGTTGGTTTTATTTCTAACATTATTCTATAAACAGACATTTAGATTTATAGTCTGTCGTTATAATTGATTTACCTCGGGTGTACTGTGGAGTGGGTAAGACTGTTTTTAATAGCAGGCTAGCATTGCCCGTTGACTTGCGCTAGCCTAGCACGAGCGAACTCTGCAACTAGAAGGACTGTATGAAATGTGTTGAAAACTGTCTCCAGTGATATAGAATACCAATGCTCACTTGGGAATCAGGCCCTATGTCCAAAATTCCGAACTACCCCTTTAACACTAATATTCTGAAACAACACTGCCTCAAAAGGATATTGGCCTAAGCAACACCAGTAGAGGCTATACTTTTCCCTGAACTTTTAAACGTTGCAAACGTGCAAAAACATAATTATATATTTATGTGGCATTCAGTCCAATGCTTAAAATATATCTGTGGCATTCAGTAGGCCAATGCTGTGCTAAAGTGTGTAAAGTATGACCAAGTGTTTCTTTCTGTTCAATAGATAGAACTTTATCAATCCCCTGTAGGAGAAATTTGTTAATGTCTGTCCCTATAAAACAATAATGGCAACAAAAAAAAAAATACAAAACATGACGGTAACTCGAAAGTCAAACTGAAGGCTCTACTTAACCACTCCCCCTACTCACTTCCAGCAATGCAAAGCGAACAGAACTGAGGTGGGGAGGGCGTAGCTTAAGTAGTTTGTGACCGACCCAGAGGAACGCAACGCAAATTCAATGTGAACATGTATGAGGCTTAAATAAAATCCCGGACGATTTTGAAATTCCGCCCGGACACATTTATTTTTTATAAGTGTCTCAAAAAGAGGGCATGTCTGGGCAAAAGAGGACGTCTGGTCACCCTTCGTAAGGGGAACCCATTTGATTCCTACCTGTTCCACTGTTAAATAGTGGCGCAAGTTGGTGGGCGCTATCCTGGTAATTTCTCTGCGTGAGAAATACGAAGTGTGGCGTGTGAGCGTGTGCATGGGTCGAATTGCGTGTCTCACGCCGAATGCGTGAGACTTGAGAGCCCTGCTTCCCCATGATGTGGCGTCTCCTCTCGACTGATTATGTTTGTTGAGATTGCCGGCGCGAAAAGTATTGTTCGCGCATACTCCAATAAATGAGACGTTCTCTGACGTTACGCAAAACCCCGATACGCAAAACGCCCCCTATTTTCCCCTTGTGTTACAGTCCGGTTGACTACGAAAACATATCCTAGTAGGAAATTTAAGACCATCTTTAAAAAATTAAGACTTGGGTAACGCAATTTAAGACTTTTTAAGGCCTTAATTTAGGAACATGAAATTTAAGACATTTTTTAGACTTTTAAGACCCCACGGCTACCGACAAGTAAAAAAAAAATATTCTTCAACCACATCTATAATAAGCATGTACTAAAGACACATGCCTTATCTTCAGTTTTGTATTTGCAGTGTATACAGACTACACAAGAAACAGATTAACATTGAAGAATTTATTTTGTGCAAAATAACATTTTCTTAACTCTTTAAGGATTGGAACGCATTTTTGTAACCCTTATTTTAGTGCTTTAGCTGTAGAATCCCTTCTCAGGCCTGAATGGGTTAATGGAACAATAGTGTTGCGTTTCTTAATGGAACAGTAGTAGTGCAAACATTTGGCCTCTTAGGCCTAACAAAAGTATAAAAAAACCTGGTGCAAAATTGATCACAAACTGTAAGCACTTAAATTAACTGTAAACAAAAAAGAAGTATCACAAACTGTAAACAAAAAACTTGCTGTGCCTCCAAAGCCATGACAACACCTGTGTAGCCAGCAAAAGTATGCTACATTCTAGGTATAGGTCACTTTGGGGGGGTTGTCACACGTTAAGTTACTTTTTTGGGGGTTGGTTGACACATGTTAAGTTAATCATGGTTTATATAAAATGGTTTAAAACATATATAAATGGCCTTGGATATTAGAGATTGTATTTATAGTAAATTTAAAACTTATTGTATGCCTCTACTCTCTAGCTTAAAAACCAAAAAAGTTTCAAACGTTTTTTTTATCACATTTACTGCTGAGGAGTTGGTTATAGATTAACTATAGGGACAACCATACACTGTGACAAGCTTCCCCGTGATGGGGTTGATTGTCACAGCGTGTCAAATTGGTTGAGAACCACTGTTATACATGCATGAGCTGTTTGAGGTGTGTAAAAGTTGTAAACAGACAGTATGCAATATTGTTTTATGTTATTAATTATATGATATCTACTTGCATTACACAATATGATTCAGTTGGTCTTATTAAAAAAGAAAATAGCACAGTGTATCAGTGTTGATAATTAATTATATTGAACATTTAGCAGCATGAATTGACTTTACAAAGGGTAAATAAAGGTATGATTTGGAAAATAGTCTGAAATGTAAAGTATACATTACTTGGATCTTTGCAGAGCTAAAATGTTGCTATCTCCTTTATTAAGCCTTGAATGTCAAATGTTAAAATCATATAGCCTATACTTCTACTTGACCTTATTTCAGACCATTTCCATTTTACAAAGCCATACAGTAGTGAGTCTTCTTCTGCCCACGCAGGTGCTGACTGTTCTCAAACTAGTATCCACTCGTCTAGGCTACTACTAGCATGCAACAAACATGCTTATTTATTTGTTAGCCTCCGGAGTTGCTTGTCGGACAAGGAACTGTGTCAGAGCTCCCTGACTTCTCCTCTGGGTCTCGTTCTTCTTGTGTGCTTCACTAGAAGCGTGTTGTTTTACGTCTGTCAGACCACCGTGGCTGACAAAAAATTAACGTTTGCATACTGTACAATTCGCCTTGAACTCATCTTCTCGAACACTGTCTATCCATTTAAAGTCCCTTTCCCACTTTTTTCTGTATTTTGCTTTTCTTTTTCCTTTTTTACGTTTTGGCGTGCCGGGACGAGGAGGTAGAAAGTCGTCGTCTTCACTCGAGGACGAGGTAGCTGCAACATGGGGAGCCATTCTTGTTGGTGTTTTTAGTTTAATGAAGCCGGGCGAGACCGCTTCAGGCAGCAGCAGAGCCAATCACTGAAGAATGTATCCTAGCAACCACACAAATCTGCTGCCATTGGTCGGTACTAATGACAGCCGATACCGTTTTTTACGGGACGGTTGACAAGTCTAGCCACAGCACAGTGAGTGACAGAAGAGAAGAATCGCTCTCATTCTTCCACAACCCGAAATACGGGACAAAGTGCGTCCCGTATCAGTTCATTACGGAACACCTCTTTTAGTTTCCAAATAAGGGACGATTCTGTTTTTTACGGGACGGTTGGCAAGTCTAGTCCGGACCCTCAGAGTATCCACTTCAGTCTGCTCCCACTAATGCGTGTTTCCTGATCCTAACTTCTTCCAGGAGTACAACACCCCTTGTGTGTCATTATATTCCTTAAAAAAAACTGAACATTTGGGTAAGGGCAGATCTCCTGGCACATGTTCACTTCAAAAGAAAAGTCTTTGCGTCCTGGAGCATGAGCAGTCTGCGCACTTGCTATGCGTACTGGACGGTAAAAGGCGGATCCTTGCGGACACGTGGAAGCGGAGGGAATCCAAGGGTACTCTTTCAAGCATTCGTGAGGTATCTCACATATGGGGTACGCCTCCCCACGTGTCCCTCAGAAGCACTTTGTCACTACGGCAGCCATGATTGGCTAGCCACGATTGGCTAGCCACGTCTGATGTACTAAGGCCAGCCCCCTATATAATTATCTGACCGTGCGTATGGCGTCATCCAACTACCTCTTCTCACCCAGATTAACCATCGACGATACTGCTGAGTGCCAAGGTTCTATACTAACTGTCCAAAGAGTGAGCTTACCACTCGCTCGCCGGGCGCTAGTGCCTACTAAGCGGTTGTCGACAGGCTTGTCGCCAAACAACTATCTTTAACCAACCTGTTTCCAAACAGTGGTTACTTGCTTCTACAAGTGGCCAGAGGCCTAAGCAGTCCACCTAGCTCGCTGCCGGGAGAGGGTAAGCGTGTCTGCCAGATGCACGCTCCTCTTCCACAGCAAAGGGGTATGTCCGTCGCGGACAGCTTTTGACGGCCCACTGTCAAAAGCACAAACATAATGTTTACACCAGCAATAAAAATGTACCCCCTAGTCTAGTGCATCCATGCCGAGGGCACTGCTTTTGCCGAAAACAAACAACACAACTTTACATTGTATTGCACGCACAGCAGGCCCTTGCAATGCATAAATTGGTGACCAGAATAAAGAAGGAAAGATCATTTAAAATCTACAATAACATGACCAACGTGGTACAAATAAAACAAAAGAAAAATCTCTTCACGGGCGCAGTCATTTTGTTGAGAGTGTCATCACTGCTCTCGTTATACTCTCAGATTTCCAAAAGATGAAGACAAAAGGGGGCTTGCCTCCGAGAAATGCCGCAAGAAGCTGGGAGGTCTTCAACTTTCGACTCGGAAGTCTGGCGTCCGAGGATTGAGGAACACACCATAAAATACACATAGGCCTACTGTACACTGCAGGATTAATACATTGATCAACTATCCAAATGCTAAAAAGTTCAAATTCAATAACATAAGAACTAGAAAATGCATTTCCTGCAGAAAAGTGCTTTAGTGCAAAGTGAGTTTGAAATATGTTTTGATAAAGCCACTTAGTTGAAAACGTAAAGAAATGTCAAATGGCTTCAATCAAGTTAAGGTATTTGAACAGTCTAAATGGAGTAAACAATGCAAACATGCACACCATTTAAAAAATGTAACATTTTGGAAACAAATAAAGAGAAGAGTTAAAGGGGACATGAAAATAACACTTTTCCTGGGACTTTGGGTGTTCTTTTGGGTCTCTGGTGCTCCCACACGCATACAAACTTTGAAAAAAGTCTGTACATGATTTTTTGAGTGAGATATTAATTTCTGAAACTACCCCGCCTACAGTTACCAAACAAGCGAGTCAGTTTCAGCGCCCCCTCCTACGTAGGAAGGGAGTTGATTATTACCTCCCACTTCTCCTCACCCCTCCAATCAGAGCATAGCTAAGATTTTGTGGACCGGCAGACGAGCAGCTCCGGCGGGGGGAACTCGGCGGCAGACTGGCAGCTCAGATCCGGATGTACAATGCCTTAACACACTGAAAAGCAGCAGAAAATTGGTCTTCAATGAGGTGACATTAATACACAAAATAATGTTATGATGTAAAAGACCAATGGTGATCACAACAAACACCTGAATGCGCCCTAATTGACTTGGCCGTGTGCAGGGACACAGTCACAGAACTATGTCCAGTCAACGCCAGCTCGAGTCCTAATACATCGTGAATCAAATCTCCACTGGCACGGAGGTTTGAGTGACAGGTCTGGTGGCCCTCCTTCGCCCCTAATAATTACTATTGGACAGGCAAGCATTGTTTTTAGCATTTAGCTTCTATCGGGAATACACCAGGATATGTAGCAAGCAGCAAGCCTTTAGCCATATGAACGGAGGTCCCCACAGACAAAAGCCCGATAACATGCAAGTTACCTGCAACGAGCCAAGTTATTAGTATAAGACTAGCTCGCTCCCAACTACGATTCGGAGTGTGGAAGCTGTGAAGGTAACACTGGAGGCTCGTCCGGGATAATCAAAGCAAGAAGAAAAGTGAGAGGAAAAGAAAAAGTAACGTCGGACGGTCGGACGCAGAATGACGGCGCTCAGAGCTAAAGCTTAAGGTACCGCTAATGCTAACGCTTGGAATAGGAGGCCTGTCGAGCCAGAGTGCTCAAACGTAAGCACCACCCCATTTTTTAAGGCTTTAAGAGACACCGATATTGACCCAGTTAACCACATGGACGGTCAATATGCCGACGGCACTAACCCCTTCGCGGCTAGCATGGAGCTAACGTTAGCTGCGCACGGAGGTATAGTTCACGGCCAGACGCCGTCGCTCAACCCAGCTTTGCCCCCCATGCCACCGCCATCAAGGTTGACCAACCCGTTCCTAACGCCCGTGGAATATAAAGTAAATGGTGAGTCTGAGTACTTTAATCAGCAAACCTTTGACTGTCCCAAACATATGCTAGCCAACCCGGTTGCAGCTTTACCTTACGGTTTGGAAAATAGCCTGCTCAAACGTTTGCCCTACATGCCGCTTAGCAGCTATCTAACCCGTTCATCCCCGTGAATTGTACGGCACAAAACCCTTTTGCCCCGGCCCACGTACTGTTCCCCCAGTTCACTTGAACACCTTTTCCATCCTCTATGCCTAAGCCTGTGGAACGTTGTGGAGTAATAAGCTATGATGATAACTATGCCCCAGACCGCGACACCTACCAATACGGCCAGTCAGCTGTTAGAAGGGCCAAGTCCGCACCACGGTCATCACACACAGCGCCAGATGTTGTAACAATGGACAATAGTGACGATGAACATTATGGATATAGAGAGAATTCCAATATTGAAGCCAGGCCATTTGATGGAGCGGGGTCCTGGAAAGACTTTATTCACCGGTTTGAAGGGCAAGGGCAAATCATTGGTCAGGTGCAACCATGGCGGTGTAACTGAGATTCAGCCTGAATGGCGCGGCTGGAGCTATCGTCCATAAAAATCCCAGATCTGACCGCTGGAGCTACCAGCGGATTGTGGCTGAAATAGAGACTGCCTACGGGCCACGCTCCGAGCATGCAGCAGCCATCGTGAATTGAGACAGCGGGTTAGGGGGCAGAACAAAGCGCTGCACCTCTTAAGGGATGATACCTACGAGAAAGTGTCCATCGTGTATGCTGCCCGTACAGAGCTGGAGCAGGACGCCATCAGTGTGGACGCCCAGGTGATGCAAAAACGACTGGAGAAGCAGCTGCGCACCCTGTCCAGATTATATGACATCGCACACAGCTATGAGACCACCAGGAGGGCCGCCAGAACAGTCACACAATTCATGCAGCCTGGCCAACGCAGCTTTGTAAATCAGAGAGCCAGGGCCGCCATGGTATGTGAAAATAACAGCATGCCAGCTTGTCTGGAGCCAGTGGGGGTAGCTGTCTGGTCCATCGACTCACCAGAGAGGGCTCCAAGATTTAATAAGAAGTGGCACCAGAAGAAAGACACAAATGTCAAAATGCCTATGGGGGATGTTCAGTGCCACAACTGCTCCGGTCTAGGGCATATGCAGAGAAACTGCCCGTCAACCCAGACAGCAAGCTCGACTATGGTCACTGTGAGATAACCCTCTGCGGAGGGAAGGTACCTTGTTTTAACCCAAGCCATCAGTCCCGGGTGCACATTGTCAGAGTGGCCAGCACAACAGTGTTGGAATTGGAGTGTGAGTATGTAGTCCCCGGCACCGCCGACCTTCGCCATGCAGCCGACGGAGACCTGATGCTGAGCCCAACTAAAGGTTTTCATCGAAAAACACCACGTTGTAGTGGCTCACATCATCGTACAGGCGCAGCGGTCCACCAACGTTCCCATCAGAGTCTTCAACCCTGGTGACTTACCTGTCACGTTGAAGAGAGGCGCTATGGCAGGGATCTACAACCAGCAACGGTGTTAGGGAAGCTGGAGCCCCAGCCACCCCTCGCCCCACCGGCCTCTGAGCCTATTAACTCTGTCTCTGCTTCTTTACCCAGCCACCTGCCGGTCCTGTATAATGAGAGCTGTGCTAGTCTGCCCAAGGGGGACCATGAGAGGTTGGCCCGCCTGCTGCGGTCATACAGTGATATCTTCTCCATGGGGCCCACTGGCCTTGTGCAGCACGACATCCTCACCACCCCTGGTCCACCTGTGTAACAGCAACCACACAGGATGGCTAGAGACAAACAAACTGCAGCAGACCAGCAGGTGCAGCAGAGCCTGGACACTGGTGTGGCCCAACCCAGCAACAGCAGCTGGGCTGCACCAATCGTTATGGTGAGGAAGAAGGATCAGACTTCGCGGCTATGTGTCGACTACAGGCCCTTAAATGAAAAAAACATTAAGGATGCTTATCCCCTGCCCCGCATCCAGGACACCTTAGACACAGTGTCCACCGCCAGGTACTTCAGCACGCTGGACTTAACATCAGGATATACTGGCAGGTGGAAATGACGCCGTGAGCTCGGAAAGCCGCTGCTTTCTGCACCCGTAAGGGCCTGTTCGAATGGAATGTGATGCCTTTCGGACTATGCAATGAGCCGGCCACATTCCAGAGGCTCATGGACCGTGTCCTGGCCGGGCTGCAGTGGGAGACCTGTTTGGTGTACCTCGATGATATCATTGTTCTGGGACGGGGCGGCACCGACATGTTGGAGCGGCTCAACCAAGTGTTCAATAGACTACGCGCAGCCAACATGAAACTTAAACCTTCAAGTGTTTCCTGTTCCGCGAGCGAGTGGCTTACCTGGGGCACATCGTCTCCGCCAAAGGTGTCGCCACAAACCCCCAAAAGATTCAAAAGGTGACTGAGTGGCCCACACCCCAAAACGTCTCTGAAGTGCGTCAGTTTGTCGGCCTGGCTTCGTACTACCGACGCTTCGTCAAAGATTTCGCCACAGTTGCCAAGCCCCTCCACAAACTCTCCAAAAAGTATGCACATTTTAACTGGACGGATGAATGCCAGGAGGAGTTTGAGCAGCTGGGACCCCGCATACGGCGAGGGGAGAAGCTGCTCGTCCTCTTTTGAACTCAACCCTTCAGCGTCGACCCCGGAGGGTCCGCAGAGCTTGGGGACTGGATTGGTCACTGAGCAATCCAGTCATATTGCCTGAGGTTGGGTGTAGGCGGATCGCTGCCCTCCTCAGAGGAAAAGAGTTCCAGTAAAAATAAGTAACAGACAAAAATAAAAATAAAAGAGTTCCAGTATTGTCAAAGCAAAAGAGTTAGAGTATTGACAATAGCAAAGATTTCCAGTATTGTGTCATTACAAGTGTGACTTGACTATGTTAAGGATAAAATGTGAAGTTTTATACGATATGGGTTTTATATAATTGTTTACTATCAACAGTTGGTAATTTGAATACTAATGGGCCGCATCGTTTTGTTAAAGCATCCTTGGAATGTTAATTGCTAAGATACTTAATGAGAATGCGTGTGAAAAACAATGTGAAAGAAAGAAAAATGAAATGTTTAATAGAAAATATTGCCCTATTTTTGCCCTTAAAATCCTACACCCTTGAGTAACCTGACGCTATTGTTGAGTAGAGTTGTTAAAGTACTAGTCACATTTTTCCCATTGGATGCATGAGTGTTTATGCCATTTGCTTACACGTACGAAAGAAGGAGTATGCAATATGCTATTATTTACTTTTCACCTAAACTTTCCACTGGAAGAGGACCCCTTCAAGGACTGTGGGAAACACGGGTTATGGTTGGGGATGTTTGTATAATGACTGTCTAATAAATATTTTCCTGCTGGAGATATGTTAAGGGTTTAAACATTCTCCAGAGTGGGGGTAGTGTTGCAATCTCTGCCTCCCCTGGCGGCTTGTTGGGAAAATATGTGTGTGACGTAGTAGAACAGGTGTGTTGTGGGTAGTGAAAACAAATGACAGCGTTGGAATCAGTCTGAGTCTACGGTGCGAAGGTGTAATCCATGCTCCAGCCGAAAGCTAGCAAGCAAGTGCCTTTGATGCTCGTGAATGTACCACTGTGAAGGAATAAAGCCTAGTTCATTGCTGCAACCAACCAATGCCTCACTGATCGTGCTTCGGCTCTGTTAACCCAGACCACTAAACGCACGTTACCTGCAACGAGCCAAGTTATTAGTATGAGACCAGCTCGCTCCCAACTACGGTTCAGAGCGTGGAAGCTGTGAAGGTAACATTAGCTTTCATAGCCACTTGGGCTGCTATCTAGAACGTGCACACGCTCGAGTTTAGCGTAACCCCGGCATAACATATTTAAGTTTTGACTAAATGTACAATGACATTTGACTGAATGTAAAATGAATATAAATGCTGCCTGTTGTCTTTTATTTGTTCTCAGGGTCGGATGGAACGGCAGGCAGAACATCCCCAAAATTAAATTCAAAATGATTTGAAATAAAAATAAAAATAAATTGATATTTGTTAGCGTACAGCTGTCTTGTCTTTTGAATAGGCTTGGGGTCAACATTAGCAAAAGCCACGAGCCAAAATGCAGGTATAATATGAATGTGGCTTGTAGATTTCAGACTAGATTTTGTGGGTTCTATGAAGGGCAAATGAGGACTGCACCATGCAGATCCGCCCTAACGTCCTTGCAACGTTATGGCAACCTTTTTGAAGAAGGTTGCTATATCTATATTAAAGCATCCATAAGTAGCATGCTATGGGACCTTTAACCATTCGATTGGATTATAGAAAATATATTGCTGTAACTCTAATTAAGCATTTGTTATTAAAATTCACTCCAAATGAATGTGAATAAAATAATTCACTAGTGAAGGGTCGGTCGCGATCGATTCGGTCAGAAAGAACCAATCTAGAAGGTGAACGACGAGAACTGATTATTTTTTTAATTTCTTTTTCAAAGGTCACGTAAATAAAATATACAAACAGAGCTTTTTCTCCCCGCAACCTTATATTGATTGAGTCTAAAACATTCTCATCGATTCAGCCAATGAGAGCAGGTAGCAATCAAGTTGCCATGGCCCATGGGTAAACCAATGATGAGGCACCACCACACAAGTTAACTAAAGATCGCTGTAGGCTTCAATATCATGCAAGCACTTATTTTTATTTTGTTCTACATCACAATTGCATGCTTCAATAAAGTATTGTTTTTATCTGCAATTACGAGTTTCGTTTGGTTTAGTTGCTAACGTGCTTCACTGCTTAATAACTCTACTTGGAAGACGCCATTTAATACTGCACCCCATTATGTATTAAGGGTATTTATGAAAAAAGGCTTTATTTATGTAACCAACAGGGGGTGCTGAAGCTCATTATTTGTACCACTAAGCTAGAAAACCAAACAGCACTCCCTTTCAAACTATCTATGCAGGTTATGTCCAATGAAGAAACAGAAATGGGACCATGTAATGAAGAATATAAATGTAGACACTAAACACAATAAATATACTGGATGGCAACCAGGGGGGTATACCACGAACCTCGCTGAACATACCCAGGCTTTCTTGGGAAAACCTGGCTCGATAGAGCCGCAACTCGCAATCAGAGTTAAATGGTATCACAACGCTCACTTTAGATTCAATTAGTTGAACCAGGTTTTCCGCTTTAGGTTCAATGCGCGTTCACATAAAAGGGGAGTTTCTCGCGTCATTTGACTCCCCCTTATGCTAAATAAATCGTGCAAGAGCGGTGTATTTCATCCAAGGCGAGCAGTGTATTATAATGAACTCCTACGAGAAATTCAAAGGTCAAATCACAGCCACGGGGAACACGGTCGCCCATAATATGGCTAGGGTGGCGTGCTGGCAAAAAATAGCCAACCGTGTTCATTCGTAAGTGAAAAGATTCTGCATATTGTCTAAAAAAGATTATGTATCATCATCCCTTTTACCCCCATATATGTGGGCCCCATGTTTGCTCCTACGAACATGGGGCCAAGTCAAAAATAAATATAAAAATATCATTCAATGTGGTAAGTTGTAAGCACCCATTTGAATAATTTCAGGTGAATCTAGCCTATGATTTGGTTTTCCGACGATGGAGGTGATTTTTCTTAACAATTCTCACAGCTATAATATGAATTTGTAGAATAAAAAATGCCTAGGTCTAATTGTGTCACTGACATAGCGGTTTGATAAGGAATAATGGACAACACGGCACTTGACCATATGTACGTTGAACGTGCGGGGCCACCTTCGAACTTGAAACACAGACACACTGCGCAACACTAGCCGCGTTTACATGGCACATCTGATCTGCATAGATTTCTATGCGGAATAGATCTGTTCCTAAAATTTGATCCCCTCCTGTATGCATGGCAGTAACAAAAGTGTCCGTTATGTCTCTCGCGCACACCTGACACATCTCTGGACCGGCGGCGACATAATTGACGTCTTATCGCGATTTGCCATTGATTTTAATGAAAGCACAGCAGGAGAGAGCTTTTCTCTGCCTGCTCCTTCAATTAAGAAGGAGGATAGCACAGCTACGTCCGATCTTTATATTTACCCCCACCTCCGCCGCAAACAAGAGAAATTTGAATGCGAGTCCGCAGCCAAGACTGGTGGGAGAGAGTGGTCTCTCTAAGTTAAGAAGTATTTTAACATTCAGCCTGCAAAAGTACTAGTAGTAGCCTACTCATTTACAGTTATCTCGGACGCGCGCGGACACTACGATACGCAAACACGTCATTAATAAACACCCATGTCCCGTCGCTTAGCAACCGGACACGCTTACCGGACTACTTACATTACGAACAAAGACGTGAATCAGGCAATAAATCCACTTTCCTTGACAGCGGTCAAGTTCGGTGTGCATAAAAGTACCAACGGAGCTCAGTGGACCAATTGCGAACTACTGCAGCTGCTCTAAGTTAAACCCCAATCTGTTCGGAATAAGTGTATACATGTCGATTAAAACGGACTACACCACCTCTTCTATTCGGCATAGAATTCTATGCCGAACAGATAATTGTATTCCGAATGAGGCGTATATATGATCATTTTCTATTCCGCATAGAAATCTATGCGGATCAGATGTGTCCATGTAAACGCGGCTAGTAAGTGCATGGCTTCTTTGTGTAGCATTGACTACATACGGTCCAACAAGGAAGATCAAATAACGAATACCCTCTGATGAGAATCTGTATCTCTCATAAAGAATATCGTCAGACAATGCCAAGGGATCGGTTCTGTCCCGAAAAACCCTCTGTCTCCGGAGAGACGCCTGTACGATAAGTGCGCCGAGGTCCACGGGAACAGCCACAAATGGTGACGCCGTTATCGGAGGAGGGGCTATGAAGCTGCGCACGCCGATATAAGTAGCCGATCTCCGGGTAGACTAAGCTGAAAAGCTGCTCCCGACAAGGGCCCGGATTCACAAAAGTGTTCTTAAGATAAAACTTAAGAAGATTCATAAGAAAAAATATAAGAAGTTCCTAAGAATCTTCTTAAACGCTATTCACCATTTTTTTCTTAAGAATTGTCGATTGACTTACAAACTTCTTACTTCTCACTTAGGATGTTCTTAGATTTTTATCTTGATCTTAAGAACGCTCACGATGTTTTTGAACCAAAGACAGTTGAGACATCGCCTGTAAACGAAGCAAAAGCTTCTCCAAACAGGAGTTGGAGGTGATGGTCGATGAGATCATCATCAGAAAAAGATTATTGTTTGGCAAGCTAGACAGTATGATAACGTCAGAAAACAAAAAGAGGGCGTGGGCCAAAGTTGCCCAGACTGTATCTGCAGTGGCGGATATAGGAATCGTTCGCGATGTCAACGCTGTAAAAAAAAAGTGGGCGGACATCAAATCTAATGTAAAAAAGAAGGGAACGGAGAGGGCAAGAGAGTTGAAAAAAAACGGAGGAGGGAAGACGACAATCCAGCTGGACCCACTGGAGGAGAAATTGTTGGGGGCGATTGCCGAAACGTTAGTTGAAGGAAAAATTTCCACTCGATAAACACACAGGTCATATGTGATGCAACGCTCCGAGTGACAGACCTTGTTGCGAAGTGGCCGGGTAGCACCCACGACTCCTTTGTTCTCATGAATTCAGGAACAGGCATTAAATTGAATGAGGGAGAAATGCCCGGTGGTTGGTTGTTAGGTGAGAACTACACATGAATTCTACTTTAGGTTAAAACAAAAACATACTGTATTGCCCTAACTAATGTCCTCTATGACAGGAGACAGTGGCTATGCCTTAAGACCATGGTTGATGACACCCATCCTTCACCCTGCAACAGAGCCAGATGAGCGCTACAGCCGGGCACAACGAAAAACACGTAGTGTTGTGGAGAGGTGCATTGGGGTAGTGAAGTGTTGGGAAAAATAACCTGATGAGCACATCACATGGCAGGCACATTAATATATAGTCGACTCTTGCTCTAAACCCAACGAACACATAACACAAACATGATAATATATAGTCAGGTCAAGGCCGGAGCTGAAGGCCCCATCTCCCAGGCAGGCAGATGGTGGACACTCAGACAATGCACCAGTATCATCTCCAGAACGGGAGAGCCACATTAATTTATCCCACAGGAGACACCTCGAAGCTCTCCCTCACTAGAAGGAACACATGCAGATACTAGGGGCCTGAGAGCCACATTTAATTTATCACACAGGAGACATTTTGAGAGCTCTGCCCCGTTAGGAGGAACCAAGAGATACACCTGCCCATACCAGGGCCTGAGAGCCACATTAAATTATCACACACGAGACACTTCGGGGGGGGCACTCCCCCGTTTTAATTTATCACACCAGAGACACGAGGAACTCTCCCCGTTACGAAGCTCTCTCAGGGCCTGGGAGCCAAAACACACCGAACCGCACACACCTCAAACGCACACACCTCATCGAGAGGAGGATACAGCATAAGACTGTATCACACAGGGACTCTTCACCTTCTTCTGAAGCAGACCTTCCACGGAGGCGAAGCTCCAGATGAACCATCAGCGCTGATTAGGGACTTAGACATATTCGATTTCTCACGCTTTATGACTCTGTATAACCGTTGCCACTTTACTTAATAAATCCAAGGTCCTCGTGCCGATAGACTTTATTACCTCTCCGTCTCATTTTATCTGGTCCAGTAGCTAGACAGACCGTTTTTCCCAACAATTTGGTGACCCTCGACGTGATTTTTTCTGAATTGAACACGCAACTGGGAAACGAGAGACGGAGAGCGGCACGACCTCGGGACCCCGGGGCACCGGACCGATTCCTGCAGTCTCACCTCGCGCGCGCCCAACAAAAGGTAGGCAGAACCTGTTGATAAAATCCAAACTCTGCATAGTTATATAGGAATCACATTAGGAGGTGAGACTGTGAGAACGGTTCGCTACGGGATATCTCGTGGGGACGAATAGGACTGCATCCCAGTATTTCCCCATAAACCCAATTGACCCTGAACGCGTGACACATCGAATATCGGCTCGTTGCATGGTGAAAGAATACCCTCGAGACCATAGGGCCTATAAGAATCGGGCATAGTGATACAAGACTATCGATGGCCACGTAATGGATGTGTAATGGAGACACCTATGTCTTAAAGGGGGGTTAGAGTCCCCTTCTTTGTTTAGGTATTAAATAATTTCGGTGGTAAGGGGGTTAAAGTCCCCACCTATGTCTTAAAGGGGGGTTAGAGTCCCCTTCTTTGTTTAGGTATTAAATAATTTCGGTGGTAAGGGGGTTAAAGTCCCCACCTATGTCTTAAAGGGGGGTTAGAGTCCCCTTCTTTGTTTAGGTATTAAATAATTTCGGTGGTAAGGGGGTTAAAGTCCCCACCTATGTCTTAAAGGGGGGTTAGAGTCCCCTTCTTTGAATGTGTATTAAATAATTCTATGTGGTAAGAAGGTTAGAGTCCTTTATCAGGGTTAGAGTCCCTTTGCAGAGGAAACGGTGCCTAGGGCATGAGTGACACACAGAGAGAATAAGATAAACTAGGCTCGTTGCGTGGTGAAAGAACACCCTCGAGGCCTAAGGCTCGCCGCCCTTGATAAGTGAATCTGAGGCGCCCGAAGAAGCACAACGATTTCTTGGCCATATATTCATTGCATATGCGGGGACTGACGGACAGACACCTGAACTGACGCAGACTAGGGATAGCAGAGACCTCTCACCCCCACCTTCACGACCAGAGAACAAGTGCATGTGTACGGAGTCGAGAACGAGAGTCGGCGTGGGTGGAAGAATAGGAGAGCATGGGTGAAAGAGAGAGACAGAGAGACAGTGTGTATGCGCGTGAGAGTGAGAGAAAGGCTGTGAGCGACTCCGTGTGTGCGCGTGTACGCAAGAGGTGATGTTTCTGTGTGTGTAAGAGGCTGTGAGAGACAGAATGAAAAGTCTGTTGTTATGTTTCTGTGTGCATCTGCGAGAGACAGAATGAGAGGTCCGTTGATATGTTTCTGTGTGCATCTGTGAGAGACAGAACGAAAGGTCTGTTGATATGTTTCTGTGTGTGCGTCTGCGGGAGACAGAACGAGAAGTCTGTTGATATGTTTCTGTGTGTGCGTTTAGAGGAGACAGAGTGAGAAAGGCTGTGTGCGTCTCTGTGCGCGTGTACGCAAGAGGTGATGTTTCTGTGTGTGCGTTTAGAGGAGACAGAGTGAGAAAGGCTGTGTGCGTCTCTGTGCGCGTGTACGCAAGAGGTGATGTTTCTGTGTGTGCGTTTGGAGGAGACAGAATGAGAAAGGTCTGTTTAGGTGTGTGTGTGTGTGTGTGTGTGTTGGTGTGAGAGGGAGAGAGAGAGATAGCAAGGAGAGATAGCAAGGAGAGCTAAAGTCGGAGGACGATCGAGAGGGACCATTTTCCCTCTAGACAGTTGGAGGTAGCGATAGAGTGCGTGTTTTTCTAACAATGAACGGTTGTTTCAGGACCACGAGAAGGGGCTCTGTATGGTTTTCAGGCCCAGAGTGTAATCCCCTTTCCCATATGTGTAGTCCTCCCATTTGAGGTCCCCGTCCACCATATTTGAAGTCCTCTACTCCACCTCATGTTGTAGTTCCCCTCCCTAGAATTGTATGGAAGTTAAAACCTGTGAGGGTGTTTTGGTTCGGCCTGACGAGGCCTGTACCAATTTCGGTGGTCAGCTTCGTAGTTTTGTGTATATAGAAATTTGGAAAGGGGGAGCAGTATTAAGTTATATATCCGGGAATTAATCCGGATATATAGTGCTTATATCTAAGCACTTTGAGATTCTTGAATATAAAGTGCATTATAAATAAAATGTATTATTATTATTATTATATATATATAATAAAGTGAAAAGTTATTTGTGAATGAAGGGACAGAAGGATCTTTTTGTGTGTGAGAGATAGTTATTAGGCCTTGTTCCATGATGGAGAGTTGAGGATGTTGCATTCCAGGCTTATCTGTTAACGGTCCTAGCTGCTGCTTGACCCTAAGGGGAGCGAGGAAGGGTGAGAGAGAGAGAACACATTTCCCCCCCCATTTGTCGAGCTACACCATTCAGGCAGTACAGAGAGACACACTAACACACAGTACAGAGAAAGGAAATAGAGTGTGTTCAACTGAAAGCGTGTGGTGGCCATACGCCATAAAATACCACATATCCAAGGAATGCAGGTAGAGCTCTGTTGAGTTTTCAGGCTTTGATAAATTTGTAGTTCCCTGTCTGCCATGTTTGAAGTTCCTTGTAGTCTCTGTCCATAGGTTTCACCTGAACAACCCCTCTGCTGGCCGAGAAAAGGAACTACCCATGGTTTCTCTCACACCCAGCCCCCAGAGCACACTCGCTTTCAAGGCGTTATGGCCGCACCCAACGTGGGAGGGAGACACGCAGAGAGAGAGAGAAGCCACATTCCACCCTTATCTGTTGTCTTGCACCAAACAGCACCCCGTACTGAGGAGGGAGAGAGAGCGTGTTCTCCCGAAGGAGGGAGAGAGTCACAGGGAGACACGCAGTGGATATTCACATTATGGCTAATTTGTTTTTCTTTAAGTTTAGTTTTAGTTTTGTTTTTTATTCAGGATGATGAACATCCTGACACAGTTACCATTCAGGATGAAGAACATCAAAGTTCATGAGGAGGTTATAAGGAGAATAACGTTGATACTTTAATAGGACAACAGTGATGATAATCTAATGCAATTGGACTAAAGAAGGTGTTGCTATTAACTAAGTGATTCATATTATTTTCACACAGGAAAGAATAATTGAATAAATATGGATATGATAAAGAAGGAGTATAATAATAAAATAAAATAAAGTAATCTTGATAAACTGTACAAGTAGGACTACACCTATTAAAATATGGGGTGTATCTCTTTGGTCAAGGATGACAGGTGGATTGAAGCCACATCTGCTGGGAAGGGGTCCTACATGCTATGTTGTCAATTTGGATTCGGAAGTAGTGGGTTTACCTTTCAAATGCCACTACTGCTGCTGCAACACTTTAATAATTTTAACTCTGATAAATGACTTTTTGTTTTATAGTTTCCCTGAGGTGTATTCATTACGCACACACACTTGGCTGCATAGGGCAGATGGGGCTGAAGACTCTGTCTCCATCCCTCCACTTTGCGATCTATACCACCATATAGGTGGGGATTGATTGTATCCCAGGTATGGCATCCTGCAGCGAGCCAGTATGGAAGGCTGGTTAGCCAACGACGGGTAAGATCCCACCTTGACACCCGGGACGACCTAAGGCAGGCACAGTCACGATTACTTGGCAGAGTCGCTGTGGGCACTGGCTCACTTGATCATGAAGTGACGAGCTGCAACAATCATGGGAAGTCCCGTCTGGGGTGTAGGGTGGAGGAGGAACAGGAGTCAGATATGTCAGCTCTGGCAGCAGAGGTGGTCTTGGAACGGGGCATGTCGCGTTTTATTTTATTTTACCTTTGTGGTATAGAAGGCCACTAACGCATGTACGTTTTTCGGTTTAGTGCATGACTTTGGAACAGCGTGGTCTCCGGCGGCTGATGGTAAACCCACCCATATTGGGCTTTGGTTTTGGACATACTGGTTTCGATTTCCCTTCCCAAAAGATTGGTTTTAGTTTGCTGATGGTTAAGGTTAGACGTTTCGACGTTGGTTGCACCAACGACGTTCTTAGATTTGCTTATCATTTAATGTGCATGGTTTTGACCATTGCCCAAGGGGGGAGGTATTGAGGAGAATTAAAAAAAAAAAAAAAAAAAAGATAATATAATAATAATAATAATAATAATAATAATAATTAGAAAACAAGGTTTTTCTTCACCATACTTGCAAACAATGATTGACATCCAGCTAAATGAGTGTGAAATACAGTGTTCAACAGATGGGTGGAAGCAGTCCCATCAAAAGACCCAAGTGCGGCTACAGTAATCAAGTTTCGGACTAGAGAAGTCATGACTAGGTTTGGAATTCCGTCAGAAATAAGCTCAGACGGAGCGTTTATTCGGAGAACACTCAAACATGTGATTCAACATTTGCATGTCAAATAAAGACTAGGTTACGCCCCAATCCTCAACCACAAGGTATGGTGGAAAGAGTGAATGGGACGCTCAAGACAAAAAATTAACATTTGTCCAAGCACTAAATTGAATTGATGCACTACCACTGGCACTAATGAGTTATCGCATGAAAACTAACAGAACGACGCATCTAACCCCGCATGAAATGCTTAAGGGTCGACCCATGCCTTCACTTAACATTTGAGGGTCCCAAAAGGGACTTCCATTAGAGTAATTAGAAATAGAATTAAGGAAAATATGTTTGAACATCTAACTGTTGTACATAAGTTTGTAATTCCAGCAAGAGAAACACAAAGTTCCTGGGCCAGAGGAGGAGCCAGATGCAGACACGCCCGGAGCCGACCAACTACCCAAGGATGATGCAATCAGATTTCGGCAGGGTTTAAATCAGTCCTGTTTTGGTGGCCCACTATTAACAAAAATGTTGATTGGATAAATAATATATACTATAATCAGCAACGTTTTGTCAATTTTTCCACGGATAAGGTCAAGGGACTATATAGATATAGATATGCTATTGGCAGAGCAAGGAGGGGTGTGTGGGATGATAAAGACGACATGTTGTACTTTTATCCCCAATAACACAGCACCGGATGGCAGGGTTACAGTCCCTCAGATTAGATTTGGCAGAGAGCTCCGGCATTAATGACCCCTTCACAGGATGGATGGAGAGCCCAATGAGCAATGGGCGCTACAAGTGCAACAGGTGCCATCCAAGCTTACCTGGGGATCGAGTATGCACCGGAGAGTTTGGACGAGGGACCACCAGAGGGGCCCGACCTGATCCGGCTGGAGAACATGGTGGGCTGCCCCATTCCCGTCCCCGCCAACGGCACCACCCCCCTCCCACCTGATGCACCCACGTCGCCCGGACCAGGGATCTGCGTTCCGGCACCAGGGGCTGCGGCCCGTTCCCTTAAGGCTTGAGGGCGCCCCTGGCTGTATTCGCTTCTGTACGCTTCACTGTTTTTAGCCGCTCCCATATCTATGCCCGCGTCTACGCAACCGACGCCGGGAACGCAAATGTTGTTGTTTATATCGCTGTCCCACTAGATGGAGCTCGGGGATACACACGGGCGAGATTCCAGGGGCCTTGATTGCCCGTTTATCAGATGAGGTCCTGAGCGCAGTTGAATAAAAGGGTCTAATGCTCAGGTGGCGCCTTGCGACCACCTGCCCGTGATGACGCTCAGGACTATTCCGTGGTTTCAGTTGTTCCCGTGCCACGGGCCTACCCTGAATACCCCATGCGTGTGATTGCTTATTGTTACACGACCAGTCAACTCCTCCTCACATCCTTAGTGTGTGGTCATCTAGGGATGGGTTGAGGGGGATTGCCATTCGTTGTTTACCTCATATCTTTCTGATATTATTATTATTATTTAGGGACACGCTTCAGGGTTGCATTTCTTTTCTGTGATTGTTATTGTGTAGTGTTTGTGTGATTGTTGCATTTTTGTTTACATCGTTATTGTTTACTGGTAGTTTTGTTGTTGCATTTTGTTGTTGTTATGGTTTGGTGTTGGTTTTGTTGTGTATCATCTGCTGCCAGTATTGTTGGTATTGTCTGCTCGCGATGTAAGGCCGGGGTGGATGCCACCCCCTAGGTGGGGTGTGTATGGCATACCCATGTCTGAAGCATGGGTAGCGTTTCTCCCACGTGGTTCCCCATACGCCCGGTCCAGCGAGTTGTTTTAATCCCATGCTCATGGTTGTTTGTTTTTATGATCATTTTGCCTTCTTTCTGTTATTTCTAATGGTGTTATAATGGTAGTCCCGCGCTGGAGTCCTATCCCTCGTACCCCTAATGAGTAAAAGTCGTCTTGCGACGACTTGAGGGGGATATGTTGGGAAAAATAACCTGATGAGCACATCACATGGCAGGCACATTAATATATAGTCGACTCTTGCTCTAAACCCAACGAACACATAACACAAACATGATAATATATAGTCAGGTCAAGGCCGGAGCTGAAGGCCCCATCTCCCAGGCAGGCAGATGGTGGACACTCAGACAATGCACCAGTATCATCTCCAGAACGGGAGAGCCACATTAATTTATCCCACAGGAGACACCTCGAAGCTCTCCCTCACTAGAAGGAACACATGCAGATACTAGGGGCCTGAGAGCCACATTTAATTTATCACACAGGAGACATTTTGAGAGCTCTGCCCCGTTAGGAGGAACCAAGAGATACACCTGCCCATACCAGGGCCTGAGAGCCACATTAAATTATCACACACGAGACACTTCGGGGGGGGCACTCCCCCGTTTTAATTTATCACACCAGAGACACGAGGAACTCTCCCCGTTACGAAGCTCTCTCAGGGCCTGGGAGCCAAAACACACCGAACCGCACACACCTCAAACGCACACACCTCATCGAGAGGAGGATACAGCATAAGACTGTATCACACAGGGACTCTTCACCTTCTTCTGAAGCAGACCTTCCACGGAGGCGAAGCTCCAGATGAACCATCAGCGCTGATTAGGGACTTAGACATATTCGATTTCTCACGCTTTATGACTCTGTATAACCGTTGCCACTTTACTTAATAAATCCAAGGTCCTCGTGCCGATAGACTTTATTACCTCTCCGTCTCATTTTATCTGGTCCAGTAGCTAGACAGACCGTTTTTCCCAACAGAAGTCAAGGTTTAGGTGTATCGACCGTTCTGGTGGAGTGCTCCAGTACACTCCTGAGAGGGCATGTACAATTATTACCTGTGCTTTTATCCTCCACAACATCTGAATTATGTACCTCTTGCCAATCCCTGACATCCCAGATGATGATGACCCCGAGGGAGATGTCCCAGTCCCTGCCCCATGTAACACTTATGCAAGTGAGACAAGACCTCATAAGGAGGAGATTCATGGGAAGAAAAACCACAATAAACAACACATGAAAACCTCTGAGTGATTGCTATTTTATTCTAGGTTCAACATTCTTTTTTTTTTAAATCAAACTTGGCTTGGGCAAGGCGAAGCTTCTCCCTCTCGACGAGCAGCTTTTCCCTCTCCACCTGCAGAAGTTGCTCCTGAGTATGCCTCAGCATTTTAACTTCCTCCAAAAGCTGACGCTGAAGGGAGACCATGTCCTCTGTGTTGCTTCTGGATGTGGCAGGTGTATGAAAGGTTTCCGAGATTAGCTGTGATAATGTCAGGTCATCCCCGGGACTCTGTAACAGCTGTGAGTGGAACAATTGTAAATTAAAGTATCAAAATGTATGGTTAGGTAAAACAGTTCGTGTCTGATACACTTATTAACTTACGTTTTGATGATTTGTAAGGGCTTGTGTTGGTTCAGCTGCATTGAA
Organism: Gadus macrocephalus; assembly: GCF_031168955.1. Classification (NCBI taxonomy): domain Eukaryota; kingdom Metazoa; phylum Chordata; class Actinopteri; order Gadiformes; family Gadidae; genus Gadus; species Gadus macrocephalus. The sequence goes on from NC_082397.1 coordinate 24,013,055, forward strand.
TGTGTGAGATTGTTCTGCATCCTGGTTGACTGCTATTACGACCAAAGTATCTAAAGAAAAGCAACAGAAACAGAAAGAAATGTGATGTTAGATGCAGCTGGCTAAAACAACTTACATTAGCAGGGTGAGTGCTTGCTCTGTAAGCTACACACAGTAGCCTACTTGGTCAAGTTCTAATATTTAAACAATGAGTTACCTTGCCTGGGTTTATTAAATGGCATAAGGTTTAATCAGTTTATCAAACACTTTTCACAGGACACAATGTTGTTGACAGCTTACAACCCATGGGGCCAATAGCTGAACTACTTGTAACCAATAAACCAATAAATAAAATAAAAGTGTTGAATGAGGACTATATGCTCTGTAAGGTGACCTTGGGTGTCTTGAAAGGCGCCTCTAAATTAAATGTATATATATATATATATATATATATATATATATATATATATATATATATATATATATATATAAATAGATACATCTATACTAAACACTGACAACAACTCATCCACCGCCAGTCTAACAGCTCGTTTCTTTGACAACGACACAGCCAACGCCAGTCTAGTGGCAGCTAGTGTTGTGCTAGCAACGTTTTGGTAGGCTGGAAACAAATTGTCACGGTCAAAGTAACCAAGCCTAGGTAAACTGCGATCATCGGAGACGTAACTCAATCAATAATGGTCTCTCTTCTCTACATAGACAGATTATGACATATCGGGCCCCTGGGCACGTGGACTCCACAGGCCCCCCCCCCCCCTTCCAACATAAACACATGCACCTAGAATACACACACACTTATTGGCGATAATAAGTCATTGGCCTATACCTGCAACTCAGCAGGATTTGTAGCACAGGAAAGGCAAGCTCACAATAATTATTACAAATAAATGCATCTTTATTTAACCAAAACAGGATAAAAAATATATATAATTGATGCAATTTTTGGCGATTTGAACGAATTTCGAATGCACCGCTTTCAACCACAAATAAAAACGACTTAAAGCAACTCAATACGAACAGTTCCTTACATTAATTGACAATGATGCATTTCACCTATGAAATGTATTTTTTCCGGGCTCTGTTCCGTGCGAAATCCTCCACGATGGCTGGTGGTGGTAGCGGCACGTTAATATTTTTGCCAGCTCGTTGCTCTTCATCTCCCGTAGCAACAGGCTCCTGAGCTTCTACAGTAGATTATATGTTTTTTTTAAAAAAATTGGGAAATACGAGGTACATTTTGCAAGGCGGCAGTTTCTCTTGTTTCTTTTTCTTTTTTTAATTTTCGCTTCAACACTCCACTTAGAGTTCGCCGTTGCTCCATGTTTAAATGACAGTGACTTGTTCGTGACCGGTCTCAAATTCACAAACTGAAATAGTGCCCCCTAGTGATCTTGTGATTAATTTATTTACTCAGTAGTAATAGGCCTACTATTGCTGTTTTCGCTTGAATTTTTGTATTTCTCTACTGATTGCTTCGACAATGCAACATTAAAAGTTACTAACAGTGGGGCCCTGGGCCCCACTGTTAGTAACTTGTGGGTCCAGGGCCCCACTGTTAGTAACTTGTGGGGCCCTGGGCCCCACTGTTAGTAACTTGTGGGCCCCTGGGCCCCACTGTTAGTAACTTGTGGGGTAGTTAGTAACTTGTGGGGCGGCTCAGTCTACTTCAGTTACTAAAAGTGGGACCCTGGGCCCCACTGTTAGTAACTTGTGGGGTAGTTAGTAACTGTTAGTAGCCTAACTTGTGGGGTGGCTCAGGGGGGCCCAAGGGCCCCCCTGAGCCCTTGGGCCCCTGGGCATGTGCCCGGTGTGCCCGTGCAGTAATCCACCCATGCTTCTCTATGGTTTCGTGGTCGTCATAATAACTAGCAAGCGCTAGACAACAGTTGACACTCTTGATTGGCTTACCTCCTGCTTGCAGGCTATCGTCTTCTCCCGGTTCTCCGGTGTCCACTCCTCCATCTACTCCTTCAACTAACGTTTCGGCAATCGCCCCCAACAATTTCTCCTCCAGTGGGTCCAGCTGGATTGTGGTCTTCCCTCCTCCAGTTTTTTTCAACTCTCTTGCCTTCTCCGCTCCCTTCTTTTTTGCAATAGATTTGATGTCCGCCCACTTTTTTTTTACAGCGTTGACATCGCGAACGATTCCTATATCCGCCACTGCAGATACAGTCTGGGCAACTTTGGCCCACGCCCTCTTTTTGTTTTCCGATGTTATCATACTGTCTAGCTTGCCAAACAATAATCTTTTTCTGATGATGATCTCATCGACCATCACCTCCAACTCCTGTTTGGAGAAGTTTTTGCTTCGTTTACAGGCGATGTCCTCCATTTTTCACAAATCAATTTCTCTCAACTGTCTTTGGTTCAAAAACCTCGCGAGCGTTCTTAAGATAAAAATCTAAGAACATCCTAAGTGAGAAAACTAAGAAGTTCGTAAGACAATCGACAATTCTTAAGAAAAAATGGTGAATAGCGTTTAAGAAGATTCTTAGGAACTTCTTATATTTTTTCTTAAGAATCTTCTTAAGTTTTATCTTAAGAACACTTTTGTGAATCCGGGCCCAGGGGCCGGATTCACAAAGCATTCTTAGGAAGATAAAAGTTCTTAAGTAGCACTTTTTTCTTAACTATGTTCTTAAGACAAAAATTAAGAAGATTTGATATTCTTGAAGAATTTCTTAGTTTTTTCTTAACTTTTTTCTCAACTTTCTTCTTAACTTTTTTCCTAAGTTCCTAAGATTTTCCTAAGAAAAATATTTAAGAACAAATGAGATTCTTGAAGACAAAGTTCTTGAATTTCTTCTCAAATTTCTTTCTCAACTTTAAGATAACCCTTCACCAGTCTTAAACCAGCTGCAGTGAAAAGGTAATTCTTTCTTTAAACATATCTATGTGACATTTATATGAATTCATTAATATATTGCTTAACCCAAGACTATATGTTAAACAATGTTGTGAATTTGAGCTTGTCATACTAGTTTTATTATAACAAAAAAGCCTATTTTGACAATATTAAATGAAATGGGCCTAAACTCTGTGTCAGTTACTATTAATAATACCAGACAGTGTTGAGAAGTAATAGTTATCAAGGATGTTTGATTATACTTAAATTTTCTCGTATAGTATATCAAGAAGGCAGTCGTATTTATTTAGATTATTAGATCATTTCAGTCGGCCAAGTCACTGAAAACATATTACTCTGTTGTTTTAGATGGAAGTTCTTTGGGTGGCAGTTAGGGAGGAAAATCCACCAAGGCCATTGAGAGACAGAATGGATGCGCTTATACCCCCTGATCACATGTGGATTCGACAATATAGGCTCCCTAGGCCTGCAATTATTTATTTAGCAGATATGCTATCAAATGACCTGAAAAGGAAAACAAGGCGATCGTCACCCCTTCCAGTTGTAACACAAATTATGGCTGCCCTGAGATTTTTTGCCTCTGGGTCTTTTCAAATGGTGGTGGGGGGCACCCTGGGTGTGAGCCAATCATCCGTTAGCCGAGTGGTCAGAGATGTTACAAATGCACTCTGTAGAAGAGCACGGCAGTTCATCAAGTTTCCAGCAACAGACGCAGAATGCATTCGAACCAAACAGCAATTTTTTGAAATAGCAGGGTTTCCAATCGTATTGGGCGCAGTTGACGGGACACATATTGCAATCAAAGTATGATAATGTACAAATATCCTATTCTTGTATTCTTGTTATTTTGGATCCATTATGCTTTGTTATATGTTGTTTATAATAATATTGACTTGAATATATATATATATATATATATATATATATATATATATATATATATATATATATATATATATATGTGTGTGTGTGTGTGTGTTACGTGGGGATTAATGTGCTAACTAATTTATATTCATTTCATAGGCACCAAGTGATGAGGAGGATGGCTTTGTCAATAGAAAGAACTTCCACTCCATTAACACTCAGGTGATCTGTGATGCAACACGTTACTGACCTTGTGGCAAGGTGGCCAGGTAGTACCCACGACTCCTTCATATTGATGAATTCGGGAACAGGCATAAAATTTAATGAAGGCGAAATGCCAGATGGAGTTACTTAGGTGAGTAACTAGTGATGAATTTTAATTTAGACTACACAAAATCATTCACTGTCAATAATTGACCTAACTACTTTCCTAACCAATAAAAGGTGATAGTGGCTACGCTCTACGACCATGGCTGATGACTACAATCCTCCACCCAGCAACAGAGCCTGAACAGCGCTACAGCCGTGCACAATGCAAAACAAGAAGTGTTGTGGAGAGGTGCATTGGGGTTGTCAAATCCAGATTTCGATGCATTGACTGCTCTGGTGGAGTGCTCCAATACACCCATGAAAAGGGGTGTAAAATCATCACCTGTGCCTTCATCCTGCACAACATCTGCATGATGTACCGGCTGCCTCTTCCGGATGTTCCAGACAACCATGAACCAGAGGGAGATGGCCCCGTCCCCGCCCCATGTAATACCGGCATTCAAGTGAGACAAGACCTTGTAAGGAGGAGATTCATGTAAATAAATAAATAATAAACGACACCTGAAAATTTATGAGCAATTTATTTTATCATTAATATTACTAATACTCATTACTAATACTAATATATAATATATTACTCTAATATACTCTATAATACTCTAATATAATACAATACTCTAATGCTCTAATATACTCTATAATACTCTAATATATAATATATTACTCTAATATGCTCTATAATACTATAATATAATACAATACTCTAATATATATCTAATATAATACTATAATACTCTAATATACTCTAATATAATATGATACAATACTCTAATACTCTAATATATATCTAATATAATACTCTAATATACTCTATAATACTCTAATATATTATTACTAATACTAATACATTACTAATATTCCTTTTTTTTTAGCTCAAATTTGGCTTTGGCCAAGAGCAGTCTCTCTTAGAGTCCTGAGTTTGTATAAGGGTTGGAGTCCTGAGTTTGTATAAGGGTTAGAGTCCTGAGTTTGTGTGTGGGTGGAATTCCAGAAAAAGGCCTTTGGTTTGTGGTTAGAGTCCCGACCTGTGTCTGGGTTAGAGTCCTAGAATCTGGGTTGAAGTCCTAGAATAGAAATTGCATGCAGGTTCATTCAAGTGAGTTGTTCATCTTTGCTAGTTTGTCAATGTTTATGTGTCCTGAATATAACTTAAACGTTTGGTTTGCTCAGGGGTTTTGTTTTACGATTTGCTGGACAAGGAGTGAAACCGTATTTGTATTGAATTCACTGGTGAGGTTACATGAATCGCTAGAGTTTTTTTTTGTGTTATGTTGTTTTGATTCCCGCCGTGGAATCACAGATATTGGTTGTGTTGAATCTGAGAGGAAAAAAAGTGAGCCATCATCTGGTGTTGGCCTACCGAGCTCCGTGGGAGACGTTTATTTGTTATTTCTAAGAAGCGATTGGTCGCTAGTTTTAGCTTTGCCTAGATAAAATAAGATAGAAACAATGCCGAAAGATAAAGGCAAAAAGAAGGCAGACACGGAGGAAGAAGATAGCAATCAAAGTCCCAATGCGTCTGAACCAATTGAACAAGATTCTTTTGAATTGGAGGTTAGAGATATTTACATTTATTCTGTTAGCGAGACTCTGTCTAGATTCTTCAACGACAGACATGATTTGCAAGGAACCGAAGAAAAACTTCGCCTAACATATGAGATAACGACTGACCCCCAAACTAAACGCTGGCCAAAGGAATCGATCTGGATGGTTTTCAAAGACTGGATCAAGAAGAATAGACAAAATGAACCAATCGGGTTGTAACTATTGTCTCAGTGTAAGCGCTACTTTATTAAGCATGTCAGCAACAAAAAGAGAGATTAATTGGAAAAGACAACTGCTCACTATGAAGATGCTCTGAAAAAAAATAGAGAGCAAATCAAACTGCTTGCCGACGAAATTCGTTTGTTAAAGGATGAAGTGACTCTGAACAAAGAGCAGAGGAAGTTGACAGACCTACACACGACGCTGGTCAGACAAGGAGTGATAGCGGCCCACCCCCTCGACTCAGGGCCCTCTGAGGGGAGTGACCAAGGCAAAGGAGGAGGAACCTTGGGAGCCTATGGTCGCATGTACCCCACACTGCCATCGTGTGGCCGTGATGGGGAATACATCTTCCCGATGCAGCCATCGACGCCATCTGGTGGTTTACAGGAGTCGAGACACAGTGTTCTTTCAGACATCAACAGCTTTATAGGCGAGTACCCGGTCATCTGCAGTACTCCCCACGTGCCACGGAAGGGAAATCCATCTGCCCCACCTGACTATGCTAATTATGATGCGACCCAGATCCCACAACAATTTCCCCAATTCTCCCCTGTCCCACCACATTCCTTCCTTCCACACAATTTCTACATCCGAACCCCCCGGTACAACAACCCCCCGCGGTGAGGTCTGGAGCAGTGACTAAGAATGAATCACTCAATGGAGGATTTGATGACAACATACAACCAACCAACCAACCACACTGCAGCGCGATGGGAGGCGCAGCCACACCACACATCAAGACCACAGATGAGGGAGAGGAGATTGATGGAGAAGACGGAGAGATAGAGCGTCTTCGCAAGTCTGCCCACAAGAGGGCTGTGAGCTTTGCCTGTATGCAGAAGGTCGATGAGAAAGACGAAAGATTTAACCTCAGGCCCTTGAAGAAGATAAAAAGCGTGGAGGGACGCACAATCCTCTATGAACCCTCCAGCCCGAAGGACATCGAAAGGTGGAGTATGGGGATGGGAGGCCATAAAGGCGTGGATCCAAAAACACTCCAGGGCACAAGTCAGCTGGACAACAATCACTCGTTGTATGCAGAAGCAAGACGAAGGTCTGGACAAGTTCAGCGAGCGCTTCTTCGAATGTTATTTGCTGCATTCAGGCCAAACTGGATATGATATGGACAACATCGACCGGTCACAGGACTTGCCTTTGAAGACCATGTATCTCCAGCAGGTACTGCTGGAGATCCGAAGGGGAGTGAAGACAAGGCTTCCCAGCTGGGACCACTGTAGCTGCACAATGGCAGAGATCAAGGAAGTCGGAGAAAAGGTGGAGCTTCTAGTCAATAAAACTTGACTAGAAGCCCCCTCTCTTCGTGCCATCGCCGCTGCCATCCGACAAGACAAACCACAACGACTAGCATTAGAGGCCAAATATGAGGGGCCATACCAAATTCTATTAGTTACTTGATCTGCTGTTCGTGTAGCTAAGAAGACAAAGTGGATACATGCAAGCCACTGCAAATTAGTTGATTTGCCGACTTGGAATGACACTCATTCGATTTGGCACGCAAAACTAACTGATACGGGGTGAAGAGTAGGGAGTGTTTGTTATTTTCATTCCTTTATTTTCACGAGAGGTTAGTCCTCGAAAGATGCTAGGACTTTTGTCACCGCCTATCTAAGTGAGAATTCATGTTGGTTCCTTCTTGACACAACTGCTCAGCTTTAGAACATTTGTTTGTTTTGTTTTATTTTTGAACAAAGGTTCACTCATTCATTCATTCACACAAGGTTTATTGAGAACTATGATGACTGATTACTGATCGAATCAAGCGATTCATTTTTTGTATGATCATTTTTCATTGTTTATCGAATCCTTAAGACAATTACAAACCATAGTTGATTATTATTACTGTTGGAGGCTGTGACAATGCCTACCCCATGACTGATGACTGCACTTTTTCTTTGTTTCATGTTTCATCGTCTCCTCTCCACGGAGCCACGGAGCCCGGTCGGGCACAGCCCGAACAAACTACGTGGCACCCCCCCTCTCTTCATCCCATGGGCCCACCACCTGTGGGAAGACCCGTTGGGGTCGGGTGCGCAGCCACATGGGTGGCAGCGAAGGTCAGGGGTCTCGACGGACCAGACCCGGGCGGCAGAAGCTGGCTCTGGGGACGTGGAACGTCACCTCGCTGTGGGGAAAGGAACCGGAGCTTGTGAGGGAGGTGGAGCGCTATCAGTTAGATCTGGTGGGGCTTACCTCCACGCACAGTCTCAGCTCTGGTACCGTACACCTGGATAAGGGTTGGACTCTATTCTTCTCCGGAGTTGCCAAGGGCGTGAGGCGCCGGGCGGGTGTGGGGATACTCATAAATCCCCGGCTGAGCGCCGCGGTGTTGGAGTTTACCCCGGTAGACGAGAGGGTCGCCTCCCTGCGCCTAAGGGTTGTAGGGGGGAAAACTCTGACTGTTGTTTGTGCGTATGCACCAAACAGCAGCTCAGAGTACTCGGCCTTCTTGGAGACCCTGAATGGAGTCCTGTATGGGGCTCCAGTAGGGGACTCCGTAGTTCTGCTGGGAGACTTCAACGCCCACGTGGGCAACGATGGAGACACCTGGAGAGGCGTGGTGGGGAGGAACGGCCTCCCTGATCTAAACCCGAGCGGTCGTTTGTTATTGGACTTCTGTGCTAGTCATGGATTATCCATAACAAACACCATGTTCGAACATAAGGGTGCTCATAAGTGTACCTGGTACCAGAGTACCCTAGGCCGAAGATCGATGATCGATTTCGTGATCGTGTCATCTGATCTGAGGCCGCATGTTTTGGACACTCGGGTAAAGAGAGGGGCGGAATTGTCAACCGACCACCATCTGGTTGTGAGTTGGATCAGGGAATGGGGGAAATTTCCGGATAGACCTGGTAAGCCCAAACGAGTAGTGCGGGTGAACTGGGAACGTCTGGAGGAGGCCCCCGTCCTAGGTATCTTCAACTCACACCTCCGGCGGAGCTTTTCTGGCATTCCTGTGGAGGTTGGGGGCATTGAGCCGGAGTGGGCGGTGTTCAAAGCCTCCATTGCTGAAGCTGCGGTGGCTAGCTGTGGCCTCAGGGTCTTAGGCTCCTCAAGGGGCGGTAACCCTCGGACACCGTGGTGGACTACGGTGGTCAGGGAAGCCGTCCGACTGAAGAAGGAGGCCTTCCGGGATATGATATCCTGGAGGACTCCTGACTCGGTTGCAGGGTACCGACAGGCTCGAAGGGCTGCAGCGGCTGCCGTGTCGGAGGCTAAGCAGCGGGTGTGGGAGAAGTTCGGAGAGGCCATGGAGAAGGACTTTCGGTCGGCACCAAAGTGTTTCTGGAAGACTATCCGGCACCTCAGGAGGGGGAAACGGGGAACCATCCAAGCTGTGTACAGTAAGGATGGGACTCTGTTGACCTCAACTGAGGAGGTCGTCGGACGTTGGAAGGAACACTTTGAGGAACTCCTGAATCCGAATAACACGCCCTCTATGTTGGAGGCAGAGCTCGAGGTTGATGGTGTTTCGTCGTCAATTTCCCTGGTGGAGGTCACTGAGGTAGTCAAACATCTCCGCAGTGGCAAAGCACCAGGGATTGATGAGATCCAGCCAGAAATGCTAAAGGCTCTGGGTGTTGAGGGGCTGTCATGGTTGACACGCCTATTCAACATCGCGTGGGAGTCGGGTACAGTGCCAAAGGAGTGGCAAACCGGGGTGGTGGTTCCCCTGTTCAAAAAGGGGGACCAGAGAGTGTGTGCCAATTACCGGGGTATCACACTTCTCAGCCTCCCTGGTAAAGTCTACTCCAAGGTGCTGGAAAGGAGGGTTCGGCCGATCGTCGAACCTCAGATTGAAGAGGAACAATGCGGTTTTCGCCCCGGACGTGGAACTACGGACCAGCTCTTCACTCTCGCAAGGATCCTGGAGGGGGCCTGGGAGTATGCCCATCCGGTCTACATGTGTTTTGTGGATCTGGAGAAGGCGTATGACCGGGTCCCCCGGGAGAAACTGTGGGAGGTGCTGCGGGAGTATGGGGTAAGGGGGTCTATCCTCAGGGCCATCCAATCTTTGTACTCCCAAAGCGAGAGCTGTGTTCGTGTTCTCGGCAGCCAGTCAGTTTCGTTCTCAGTGGGTGCTGGTCTCCGCCAGGGCTGCGCCTTGTCACCAATCCTGTTTGTGATATACATGGACAGGATATCGAGGCGTAGTCGTGGTGGGGAGGGGTTGCAGTTCGGTGGTCTGAGGATCTCGTCACTGCTTTTTGCAGATGATGTGGTCCTCATTGGATCATTGGCCTGTGACCTTCAGCACTCACTTGATCGGCTGGCGGCCGAGTGTGAATCGGCTGGGATGAGGATCAGCACCGCTAAATCTGAGGCCATGACTCTTAGCAGGAAACCGGTGGATTGCTTACTCCGGGTAGGAAATGAGTCCTTAGCCCAAGTGAAGGAGTTCAAGTACCTCGGGGTCTTGTTCGCGAGTGAGGGTACTATGGAGCGTGAGATTGGCCGGAGAATCGGAGCAGCGGGGGCGGTATTGCGTTCGCTTTACCGCACCGTTGTAACGAAAAGAGAGCTGAGCCGCAAGGCAAAGCTCTCGATCTACCGGTCGATCTTCGTTCCTATCCTCACCTATGGTCATGAGGGCTGGGTGATGACCGAAAGGACGAGATCGCGGGTACAAGCGGCCGAGATGAGTTTTCTCAGAAGGGTGGCTGGCATCTCCCTTAGGGATAGGGTGAGAAGCTCAGCCATCCGTGAGGAACTCGGATTAGAGCCGCTGCTCCTTTACTTAGAAAGGAGTCAGCTGAGGTGGTTCGGGCATCTGGTAAGGATGCCCACTGGGCGCCTTCCTTGGGAGGTGTTTCAGGCACGTCCAGTGGGGAGGAGACCTCGGGGAAGACCCAGGACTAGGTGGAGAGATTATATCTCAACACTGGCCTGGGAACGCCTCGGGATCCCCCCGTCAGAGCTGGTCAATGTGGCCCGGGAAAGGGAAGTCTGGGGCCCCCTGCTTGAGCTGCTCCCCCCGCGACCCGACCCCGGATAAGCGGATGACGATGAGGATGAGGAGGAGGATGTTTCATCGTACCTGGAAGATCCAGGAGACACGGACACTTGTTGAGTCCTTGGGATAGCAGAGGCGGCTATCTGTTCTTGAACTGAACTGTGTCTCAGTGTTTGTCCTGACGCCCTACTACGAACTTTCATCCTCATCCCCCATCACACCTGCGGTGGCCATCAACTGGAAAATAACTCTGTTGCAACTGCTACTCAAAACCAACTGAGTCATGATGTTACCAGTATTGTTTGTGATGTTGTTGTGCCATTTTTTTCCAGGGGGAAATTGTTCCTTTGACGGCCATAATGTAATCCACAAAGATAACACATTTTTAAAAACTGCCCATTGGTTAGCTAAGGCTAAAGGGGTGCAGTCATGTTGGGTTTTTGGGCTTATGCCATCTTCATCTCAGGTATATCCTTACCTCGCTGTCCCGTTCACCATCCCTGAGTATGTTGCAGCTTATAAACATGATGTCATCGGAGGTAACCCTAGATCTGGATCTGTAGCAGCACCACAGGTTCCCTATTAAACTGTCCCAATGGATGCAGGTCCCCCAATTAAGATCAAATTGAGCTATGCTCATAAGGGTGTAATTTGTTGGACCAATGAAGGAAAGGGGCGGGATATGGGTAAGAGTGTGTGTTCATATCCAGCTATTGTGGGCCAGGAACAGGTTTCCATATCAGAGAAGCATCTGTTGGTGAATGTCCCCCTACCCCCATTAAGCCGCGTGCCTGGTGCTTCACCTGGCCAAACGATTGCCACTGATGCCTTGCCTGCGGTAAATGGGACCATGTTTGTGTGTGGCCAGGACGCTTATTCATATCTGCCTCCTAATTGGAGTGGTTCATGTTATGTCGCCTATGTAGTGCCTGCTTTGGAGATTGTGTCAGAGGAACATTTGAAGGGTAATGCTACAATTAGATCTAAGCGTGATTTATTCCATCAGAATTTTCAAGTTGCTACTCCAACTCAAAGAGTCTTTTCTGCTATCATTCCAAATTATGGCATCACAGTTGCTCTTAATGAGATTAGAGATTTAGTACATATTATTGACGCTATAGCGAACGCTTCCGGCCATGGCCTGACTGATCTTAATCATGAATTGTACGGGCTTAGAACAATGATTTTCCAACATCAGTATCTATTGGACTTCCTTGCTGTGCATCTTGGAGGGTACTGTTTCTTTATCGAGCGCCATTTACACCAGAGATGTTGCACATACGTCCCCGATGCGTCTACGAATGTGTCTAATTATGTTCATGACATCTATGATAATGTGGCCAGGCTGAAGTCGGAAACTGCGGGTTGGTCTTTGGGAGGATGGCTTTGTGGGTTTGATGGGTCCATGTTTTCTCAGATAGTCCAAATCGCACAGCCGTTTGTCCTTCCCGTTATTATGCTCTATATGGTCGTCAAGTTAGCTCTCTGTGTGTTTCACCGAATGACCGCCCCCCGACCGACCCCCCCGGGGACTGCCCCGATCTTGTTGGCCCCCCTTAGGGTGGCTGTGTTAGAGAGCCCTCCCCGTCGTAAGATCTGGTGCCCCAAACTTTGCAACGTTTCAAAGGCTAGGCCTTCCTCTGGGCCCTTTAATTTTGTTTAGAGAAACTGAACCACTTTTGTCTGGGAACAGTGAAAGCTATTAAAAAAGGGTGGAGCTTCACTGCCAAGCAGAGGGAGGTGTCTGGACAGTTGACTTTCTTGATTCTTTAAATTTTTTACCTGTTTTGGTTTAATCATTAGTAACCTAATGAGTTTGTTATTTTCGTTATTATAGTAGCCTACACCTGGTTTACTTGTGTATGATTTGAATTTACTTGTCTATTGCCTTTTATGCTTCCTTTTATTGATTTAGTTAATTGTTAATGGTTTACCAGTAGATACACTGAATTCTCATTTTAAGGGTGATCTTTAAACTACGTTTAATATGATCTAGAGGGAGGAATGTAGAATGTTGGTGTATTTTAGTGTCTCTCTGTGTTCACATTTCTAGTCTAGGAACAGGCCAATGCCTCTCACACTGATACAAGGTGTTATTTCCAACATTCCGCCTTTTGTGTCGAGATCTGTTTCCCTGTCGAGATGTGTTTCCCCTAGTCCCCGCCCCCGTCCGAAATTACCCGAAAAGGCCCTCTGTTCCATAGGAAAGGAGGCTCACACATCTTTCAAATTCATACTGCTGACTTATTTCCCCACAAGAGATAAGTGCTGTGATTTTCAGGCTGATATCATTCAATTTGACCATTTAGAACAGGGGGAACGCATCCTGACAGCTTGGAATATTACTGTCAGATACTGTTCCCCCTCTGTTCCATAGGAAAGGAGGCTCACACATCTTTCAAATTCATACTGCTGACTTATTTCCCCACAACAGATAAGTGCTGTGATTTTCAGGCTGATATCATTCAATTTGACCATTTAGAACAGGGGGAACGCATCCTGACAGTCATTATCTGGGACTAGGGGAAACACATCTCGACGGGGAAACAGATCTCGACACAACAGTTATGTCTCAACAAGGATGAACCAACCTGGTCCTCTGGGACATAGCCAGGGCCATATACCTTATCAAGGCTGAGAGTGCTTCTGTTTACGTGTTATTCATGTTTTCTCTGTGTATAATACTCGCCCCAACCCTTTGGTTCGGTGAGAAGAGGGTTCGACAGCAAAGGAACACATCTCAAAACTGCTCCTCAACCGCGTCCACTATAGATTATTCAACCTAAGTCTGTATCTCGCTGTATTACATCCTGGAATAAACCATTTATTCAACCCTCTGATCCAACCTGTCAAGTTGCTTTGATTTCGACTTCGAGAATTACTACTACGACGGAAAATACACAACGCAGAGTCTATACGAACAGTTTAGAAATAAGCTGAAATCTAACACTCTCCACCAGTAGAAGTTGCTATTGAACTCTTCTAAGTTTCCGCACTTCCTCCAAAAGGTCTCTTTGAATAAAGATCATGTCCTCCATGCTGTGTGTCATCACTGGTGTGGGCTGGAGGATGGACTCTGAAATGAGTTGTTTTACATGCAACTCTATGGGAAAAAGCAAAACGGCGGACGCCTTTTCAGAAAGGCACCGCCTTTTATAAACTTCTAAAAAAGCGCAACCTCCGACGCTTTTTTGAGTTCAATTTTCTCAACTTTTCAGAAAGGCGCCGGGTGACGTCAAGCGCCTTTTTGACAGCTGACCAATCAGGATGAGGAGAGTAGGTACACCGTACACGCGTACCTTCCCTAGTAACATTCTATCTTAGTTACCGGTGCCCTCTAAAAAAGACCAAGATGGAGAAGGTACCAGTAGAGACACTCGTAATTGCTGTGGCTCATTATACTGAATTGTATGATTTGAGTCATAAGAGGTAGCCTACTCAAACATCCACCACAAGGAGTCAATCTGGGAACAGATCAGCAGGACTTTGGGTTTTTCTGGTAAGTACACGCAGGGCCGCTGACAGGTTTGGCTGGGCCCGGGACAAAATTCTCTCAATGGGCACCCCCCCCCCCCCAAAAAAAAACCACACACACCTCTACTTTCTCAGTCCCTACCCTACCCTTAAATGACGGAAATTCAAAAAAATACTCAACAAACAATTTATTTGAACATTTTAACATTAACTTTGTGTGCAACTATTTAGGTGCGAAATGCCATGCGCCAGACTTTTGTGGTGGCAAAGTCATCAATGAGGTCATTGAAGTCCAGCTTCTTTGCAAGCTTGTGCTCTATGGAAAGCATTGCCACCCCGTTGAGCCTCTCCTGTGACATCTTTGAGCGCAAGTAGTTTTTTATTAGCTTCAATTTGCTGAAGGCTCGCTCACTTCCAGCCAATAGTCACACAGGCTTGGACAGGTAGATCCTGAGCAAAATGCAGAGGTCCCCATAAATGCTCTGAAGCAGTGGCGATTTTAGCCTGAAATTTCTGGTGGGGCAAATTTATATGACGTCATATTACGAAAAAAATAGAGGTAGCTGATTATTATAACAGTAGGCCTACGTATATAGACCAGTCAGGTATACTATGGGCTGCATTTTGAGTGCCAGCAGGGAGCAGACATCCTATTTAAATACATTTCACATGCTTTAGCGCTCAGTACGACACAAAGATGTTGCCTATAATAATAATAATAATATTGCATTATATTTTAAACGCAAACGTTCCAAAGAATCTCAGAGCGCCAACATGGCACGCACTATAATATAGTGTAACGACCTCGCCGGTGACATAATCATGTCGAGTCATTAGTAGTTGAAGGTAGTTTTAATGAACCAAAAACCAGGTCACTGAAACCCGTAACGTTGTAACAACATTGTCAACATTGTCACCAACAGCTGAAAACCGGACCAAAACAAACCCCGGTTACCCCGGCAACCCCCAACACGGTCTCACTCGCGTGCAGGCCCCCACCCGTATTCTACGTAATTCTACATTACGTAGAATACGTAGATTACGCAGTTAACGTCTAGGGGCAAATTTGAAATTGCCCCTAGCCTCAATGTTAACTTTGGCCGGAGTGGTTCGCGCTCATTGGTGTTTCTATGGTAACGGTGGGGCAGCGTGGGTCTTTGCCCCTCCGGAAACAGGAAACGTAAATATAGACAACGTTCATTCAAGCAAGCACACAGGCAGTAGAACACACGAATCAAATTACTCCAAAACAAGGCTATAATGCTTGTGAGTCAAGTTTATTCACACAAATGTGTACGCTACTTTGTATATAAAAAAATATATATAGTTTGCCACGAAGTAGGAATGGATTGCGCCTTCTGCTCAACAGCGCCATCTCGTGGGTCTGGTGGGGCACTGCCCCACCTGCCCCTAATGTAGAAACGCCACTGCTCTGAAGCCCCATTTCGTATAATTTAACACAGAAAATAATAGACTGATCAACTTGGCTGACTCTATCCCAAAGACTACAAAAGTTTAAAAATCTAAGGTTTTTTTTTTTGTTCCCAAAATTGTCAAACGCCGAAACACAACCACATAATTCCCTTGTGCAGCTCCCAAACACATGACGTCGGGATGACAAGCCCATTTATTACGGATAAACCAAAAGGATTATTTACAATTTTAATTGGATAGGCTATGGATATGGACTGAGTGAAGTTATGGCTTTCAGAATCATACCACAATAAAACTCACGCTATTGTATTCACTTAGAGCTCATTAACTGCACATTTCATTGACCATTTTTCACTTGACCAAGGGGAATCATGTCAAGGGTACTTTTATTTATCGCCAGACCCGCGTTTATGTCCGCTGTATGGCAAGCCGAGTGTGCCACAATTCGACTTCAATTAAACGCGTTCTGAACGCGTTTTGGTTTTCCAGAACGCGTTCCGGCGTTTCAGCGCGCGCCCAGAACGCGTTCTGGCATTTCAGCGCGCGCGCCAAGAACGCGTTCCGGCATTTCTGCGCGCGCGCTCAGAACGCATATTAGCATATTAACAGCACGCGTGCTGTTTTTTAATTATGTTATCATAGTTGCCACGGCACTTACCATACACAATGTTCGGTCAAGTAGCTTAGATAGTGTATAGTCAAAGTGTATGTACTTGTAGTGTTCACCACCTCCACATTAACCACCTAATTTGAAACATCTTAACATCTTTCGACTTTAAGAACGACACAACAGAAAAGATTTGCGAAAGAAGAGCTCTGGTCTCGACTGATGTTGTCTGTGTGTTTGCCCTAGCATATGATTAGGTGAAAACGGCTCAAATCTATTGGCTGAGAAAATTGAGGGGAGGAGTGCATTAGCATATCAACAGCACGCGTGCTGTTAATATGCTAATATGCGTTCTGAGCGCGCGCGCAGAAATGCCGGAACGCGTTCTTGGCGCGCGCGCTGAAATGCCAGAACGTATGGCAAGCCGAGTGTGCCACAATTCGACTTCAATTAAACGCGTTCTGAAACGCCAGCACGCGTGCCCAGAACGCGTTTTGGTTTTCCAGAACGCGTTCCGGCGTTTCAGCGCGCGCGCCCAGAACGCGTTCCGGCGTTTCAGCGCGCGCGCCCAGAACGCGTTCTGGCATTTCAGCGTGCGCGCCAATATGGCAAGCCATCCCCGCCAGAAAACGGCATCATTTAGACGCGTATCACCTTCATTACGCCGTAAAGAACGCCGTAAAATGTAGAAAAACGCTGTATTTTACGCCGTCATGCGCAAAAAAAGCGCCGCTTTATACGCCGCAATTAAGCCTTTCAAGACCGCGCGTAAAAAGCGCCGTTTTGAACATCAAACCGCGCGTAAAATACGGCGCTTTTGTGCACATCACAACGCCGTAAAATACGGCGTCTCTCTAGTATGCTAATAATCTCTGCCCTTCTTTTCTCTCAGCCAATGCATTTGAAGTGTTTGGGCCCAATCGCTGAACAAGACAAGCAGACCAAATCAGTTTAGCACAGATCTGCTTTGAGGAGTTCTCCTCTCATTTGTTGTTAGTTGTAGCGTCATATCGATATATATTAGTAAATCCAGTTCCTACAGTGTGGTCACCGTGACCGTGGCCCAATCGATAGAGATGCTTGCTCTGTAGGCAAGAGGTTGTTTAAAAATAAATAATAATAATACATATAAAGACGTTTCAAACGTTCCATCGAGTCTCTCGCATTCTACAATGGGCAGCTTTATTGTTTCCCATAGGAGCCGGCGAAACTAGATTTCTTCTTCGAAGGTTGTGCTCCACACAGAACCTCCTCACCATCATAACGGAGTACTTCGGGGCACCAGAATGCTTTAGACCGGTACTGATCGCATCGTGTCTTTCCAGTGTCAAATAGTTCACGAATAAAATCAACATAAGGTTCAAGTGCGGCCATAACTAAGGCCAAATATATCATTCTATTGCTGGTTTAGGTGGTTGGCTCTTTTTTCTTCGCTGCGTTCTGCCTTCTGGTGTAGCCTATAACTATAAATGTATCTATTTTTGTAGGCCCTATTTGTTTTTCTGTTTCGGGTTTTAAAAACCAACACACAAAATCAAATGCCGTTTATTTGTTTATTCCTTTTGCCCTTTTTCAGTTTCAAAACCAAATCTGAAAAACCAAAAAACAATCCTGTTAATAGTTTTTTCTGATTTTGTTATTTCGGAATATTCAAAGAACGAACCATACACGGATTCTCCTACCTCATCACTTTACACACAATGTGTGGCAGTAAAGTGACAGGATCATTCCATAGACAAAAATCTTTCCATCTAACTAATTTAATTTAGGAGGATAGTCATTGCACAGATGTAAGTTAACCAAGTATTCTCATTATAGCCAGTTATATCCTAGTTTTGCATATTTATACATTGCATCCTATTTTCATATTTCATGTGGCATCTGTATTTTTATGTAGGCTACAGCATCTGTGTTTTAAATGTAGCTTATATCTTCTTTTTACATTTTACCTTTTGCTGAGGTGGGCGCTGTATTAGCCTACTGTATAGGCTGTCTGTATTTGTGTAAGAGTTATTTGTATTGTGTAACCTGCTGGATTATGAAAGTTAGTTTGGGGTAAATAAAGTGTCTGTCTGTCTGTCTGTCTGTCGGAAAATGCCGTGAAAAATGTACGCACGGTGCGTTCAGGATTAGGACTGATATTATGTCGGCATAGGCCTAATCAATCGGGTTTTAATATTTGAAGCATTCATATCAGTCTATTCTTTTCGGCTACTCTGCTGTTGGCCTTGATGGGGAGATATTTTTTTTGCTTCCATGCACAAATAGTTGAATCCAACAACATTCCTGCGTCTCCAGAGCCCATTTAAGCACCGTGTCAGACTCAGTAGACTGTTACAAGCCTCTGAACGTTGTTAGAGCATGGCTCCCCATTTCATCAGTGTCTCTCTCTATGGCTCCCTCTCACTCCTTTCCACTGTGTATTTATATCGATTGAACAAGAGAGGATGTTACGATAACTCCGCGAAAATAAAGGCTCCATGGCTGTAATAATTTAAATATAATTAACTTATAAAGCGTGTAAAAAGACAGATGATCTGGCTGGCTGACTAAAAAGGCACTGAATTTGGAACTTATAACACAGGAGGTCTGGCTTGCGGACTAAAAAGCATTGCGAATGCGATCATAAAAGCGTGACCATCTGACAAAAGCACAAATCTGACAATATATAGATTCGATCCGACAACCTCTTCCCTACATGGCAAGCGTCTCGATTGGACCACGGTTATCACAACGTTGAAACTGCATTTACTAATATATATATCTATATGAATATGACGCTACAACTAACGCCAAATGAGAGGAGATCTGTGTTGAACTGATTTGGTCTGCTTGTCTTGTTCAGCGATTGGGCGCAAAAACTTCAAATGCCTTGGCTGAGAGAAAAGAAGGGCGGAGATTATTAGCATACTAGAGAAACGCCGTATTTTACGGCGTTGTGATGTGCACAAAAGCGCCGTATTTTACGCGCGGTTTGATGTTCAAAACGGCGCTTTTTACGCACGCTCTTGAACGGCTCAATTGCGGCGTAAAAAGCGGCGCTTTTTTGCGCATGACGGCGTATTTTACGGCGTTTTTCTACATTTTACGGCGTTTTTTACGGCGTAATGAAGGTGATACGCGTCTAAATGATGCCGTTTTCTGGCGGGGATGGCTTGCCATACGCCAAGAACGCGTTCCGGCATTTCTGCGCGCGCGCTCAGAACGCATATAATGCGCTCCTCCCCTCAATTTTCTCAGCCAATAGATTTGAGCCGTTTTCACCTAATCATATGCTAGGGCAAACACACAGACAACATCAGTCGAGACCAGAGCTCTTCTTTCGCGAATCTTTTCTGTTGTGTCGTTCTTAAAGTCGAAAGATGTTAAGATGTTTCAAATTAGGTGGTTAATGTGGAGGTGGTGAACACTACAAGTACATACACTTTGACTATACACTATCTAAGCTACTTGACCGAACATTGTGTATGGTAAGTGCCGTGGCAACTATGATAACATAATTAAAAAATACTTTTATTTATAGCGTATCGTTTATTACATTTATTTATTACAGCATTACATGAGTCAGCTTATTCGTCTTCTGAGTACAATAAAAACAATAAAAGAGTTCAGAAGTTAGAGTTAAAATTCCATTAGAAGTAAATAAGTCCGTCTGAAGTATTAACATGCAGTTGCAGGTTTTAGCCTGTACGTGGTAGTAGCCTATAAGACGAGGTATAATTCACTTCATCAGTTGGAATGAGACAGATAGAAAAAACTATATATATATAATATAGGGAGGTGAGGAGATAGATACTACTACAACTGATACTATTGGTAACCAACTGGTAGGTATTGGTACCCAACAGACCAAGCCCTTTAGGAAGACTTCCATCCCGCTCCTGTCACATTACATAAATAGTTGGTGTATAGCCTATATAAATGTAGAAAATATTGCAGCCAAAATTGCCCCCAAAATATTCACAACATTTACCATTTAACCATCCCTTTTCACATTAAACTGGCCTCTACTCTTGATACATTTGTAACTCACCTACAAACTCACTCATAGCCTTTAATTTAGTGAAACGTTTTCGTCACCTTTTTCCTATTTCTTTTTCACAGTGTCTACACGTCAGGTCATGGTGAGGAATATATTAATCATATATTTATATTAGTTAGTTAGTATGTTATTACTATATTGTTATTAAGTGAACATCAGTCCATGTGTTACAAACAAACAGCAGAAATCAAATGCCGGGAGGAGGGAGAAGCCTGTCTGGGCAGGCTCTATACACTGCGGTCCCGGTCCAACCAGCACCTGCCGACAATCTCCTGATTAGGAGTGAGAGAAACACAGGCATACACACAGCAGGGGCCGGGTCAAAGACCCGCCTGGGTCATCACACCTGCAACTGAACACCTCCAAGAGAAATTGTGGTGGATTACAGGAGGACTAAATGACATATGCTACCAGTCTCCATTGAGAGGGGACAATGTGGAGGGGGTCACCACGTACAAATGCCAACACAGATGCACTCTAGAAAGAGCAGAGCCGGCTGTACTTGCTAAGGAGGCTGTGGTCCTTCATATGATTAGGTGAAAACGGCTCAAATCTATTGGCTGAGAAAATTGAGGGGAGGAGTGCATTAGCATATTAACAGCACGCGTGCTGTTAATATGCTAATATGCGTTCTGAGCGCGCGCGCAGAAATGCCGGAACGCGTTCTTGGCGCGCGCGCTGAAATGCCAGAACGCGTTCTGGGCGCGCGCGCTGAAACGCCGGAACGCGTTCTGGAAAACCAAAACGCGTTCTGGGCACGCGTGCTGGCGTTTCAGAACGCGTTTAATTGAAGTCGAATTGTGGCACACTCGGCTTGCCATAAGAACGCGTTCTGGGCGCGCGCGCTGAAACGCCGGAACGCGTTCTGGGCGCGCGCGCTGAAACGCCGGAACGCGTTCTGGAAAACCAAAACGCGTTCTGGGCACGCGTGCTGGCGTTTCAGAACGCGTTTAATTGAAGTCGAATTGTGGCACACTCGGCTTGCCATACCACTGAACTTCCAGAGAATGTTTGGGGAACAAGGCGGAGCCCATTCATCTGGCGAGTTTCAAGTTAACGGCAATCAGAAACTAAGTTACAGGCTACCCCAAAACGTCACGTTTATAACCCATTCGTTACATCCAACTCTATCTAAATGGCAATTTCACATGTTGCCATGCCACTGGCTTATTTTAAACCATGAGCCGCGTTACACTGGCTGTAATTCAGCTGACTGGGAATGATTCTCAAATCAATTCAGCCTGATTGGAGTGCGCAGCGCGTGCCTGCCTGAAACATTTGATTTGGACATG
This sequence comes from Gadus macrocephalus, assembly GCF_031168955.1. Taxonomy (NCBI): domain Eukaryota; kingdom Metazoa; phylum Chordata; class Actinopteri; order Gadiformes; family Gadidae; genus Gadus; species Gadus macrocephalus. Next base: position 24,034,706 of record NC_082397.1, read on the forward strand.
GGCCTATTTGCGGGGTAATGTGCATATTCTAAGATTCAATTAGATATAGGCGTATGAAACACAGTGTAATAAAGCCGTTGTGGTGATCAAATTATTCAATGCCCCCTGTCTGTCTGATATTGATCTCCGTGTGACTTGCTCATGTGGTGCTGCGCTAATATGTTTGACACGCCGCCTGTGCCTGTGTTACTTGACGACGGGGCTGGAAAAAGTTGGCCGTGTCTTACCTGGCTGTGCTGCACAGCTGCCTTTACTGGTACCTGCAGCATCACCTGAGTCTTTTCTGAAATATTTATAAAGAGATCCCCTCAGGCTTTCGGCTTCTTCCTCTCTTTTTCGCCTTTCTTTTTTTTCAGGGCTCCTGACTCGCGCACCGACCACTAATGGAATGATGTCGTCTTTTTTCTTCTCCAAAGACCAAACCATTTTGCCATAGGGGTGATAGGGGGTTATTGGCCGTTTTTTCAAGGGCAATGAAGGCAAACAATCTAGGAGTCATTAATTGAATGCAAATAAAGCACTTTTCTTCTCTAAATCAACACATTTTGAAGTATACATACAATAATTAATCCCAACTTCATGGGGGTCCAGTTATGGCCCCCCCCCATTCCAGGGCCAGTCCAGGGCCCGGGATAACGTACCCGTTTGTCCCCCCCTGTCGGCGGGTACACGTGAACTCTCATTCAACTGACTCTGATTCAACTGACGTTACTTTGTATTCATCGATATCGTAACCCAACCTATTAATTGATATCGTAATCCGCCCCAGTTATTAAAAGTGACAACCCATTATAAACCTTTATAGATCGAAAAATATTTAATCAATCAATCTTACATATTTTAGTAACGGTGGGTGTCTAGATTACGACTGGTAACTTGTTTGGTGTGTTCCGTTATTTCCCGTTGTGTTAGAATAACGATAGATAGCCACAATAGGTATAACGAGTGTAGACTTATGCCAGGTTCATTTTTATCATAGCAAATGCATGCAGCAGAAAGTGGAAATACTTGAGGGACAAGTACAAGAAGGAGAAGAGAGAGGAGCAGGAGAAGTCCAGGAGTGGAGCCGAGGGGGGAGTCACGAGGAAATGGAAGTACCTCCATATACTGGAGTTCCTAGAGCCTTATAATCAGGACAGGGAGACCACCTCTAACTACCATCCGCAGACGGCAACAGTTATCCTAAATAATATTTGTTCAGAGGCAGGACAGGTAATTAAGTAGGCGATTATTAGGAATGTGTATACAGAAAAGCAGTGTGTATGGGGTTAATTCAAACCTGGAACATGCTAATACTTCTAATAATGTTCTAATAAGTGCTGTGTTGGGTTTTATTTAAATTTTTACTACAGGATCAAGCTGAGGAAAGCCTTGACCTAGACTAGAGGATAGCCTGATGCTTTACGAAGAGACCCCTGAAGCAAACCCTGAAGCTGAAGTGACCCCCGATAACCCGCCTCCCTCACCAACTTGCGCACCTTACCGGGACCCTTCACCGAGGACCACGTCTATTGGCAGGGGGAAGAGGAAGGCACCACAAGATATGACCGCATACCAGGCCCAAATTCTTCAAAGAATTTACCAAACTAAATACACAGAGACACAACATTACCTCCTCAGTCTGGCACCCGCAATTGACCGGTTAGACCCGCGAAAACAAGCCCTGGCAAAGCTTCGGATTCAACAAGCCTTGTATGACATTGAATTTGGAGAATAGTGTATACTATTCTCCAAATTCAATGTCATATAAGGCTTGTATAGTATAAAAATAGTGTTATATAAAATAGTATAAATATAGTTTATATAGTAGTAGTAGTATATATATATTGTATAGTATAAAATAGAGTAATATAAAATAGTATAAATATAGTTTATATAGTAGTAGTAGTAGTATATATATATTGTATAGTATAAAATAGAGTAATATAAAACTAGAGTAATATATGTAGCATATAACTAGAGTAAAATATTTGTATATATTTACATCATTATTGTATTTGTTATTGTTATGATTATTGATGAAAATAAACCTATAATTATATTTACTTTACCTGCAGTCATTAATCACATTGTTGACATTGCCTTGACACATTGCTTAATTTGTTCTTCAAATGACAACTCACAAGACCACACCTCAACTGATTTAGTTTTTAAAAGTTTACTGAAGGGCATGTGGGATGTGCAGGGGGCGGTTCTGCCAGGGGACTTGACCAGCTTCAGATGAAAAATAAGTTGTGAAGTTGGTCCTCACAGTAATGGCCTCGTTGCTGGCGTTGTTGCTGCCAACCCTGCCAATACTTCTCATTCCAGCAGATGGTTCTGCTGGACCAGTCAGTGCCTCTGTAGCACCCCCCCATCGCAGAAAGTTGTGTAGTATACACGTTGCCTTGACAACTGACTCTGCTACCTGTGGTGACACACCAAGCACCCTCCGGTATATCCTCCATTGGGCCGCAAGGATGCCGAAGGTACACTCCACCATTCTCCTGGCGTGAGAGAGGCGGTAATTAAAAACACGCTTTTCCCCGTGAGTGTGCCCAGGGTAGGGGCGAAGGAGATTTCTCCGCAAGGGGAATGCCTCGTCCGCCAGGAAAACATGAGGAATGGGCCCCAAGTTCTCTGCTCCAGGTAGGGGGGCATCCCCAGGGAGGTTGAGGGTCACCTGCCGCAGGGCAGACCCAAAGGCAGAGGCAGCTAATGTTCCTCCATCACTATTTTTGCCATAGGCTCCAATGTCGACCACCTTTAAACGATAGTGGGCATCGACTACCGCCAACAGTACAATGGAGAATGACTTCTTGTAATTAAAATAAAGGGAGCCGCTTAATGGAGGTGCCTCAATGACAACATGCTTCCCATCCATTGCCCCTACACAATTGGGAAATGCCCACATTCTTGCAAAATCCTCTGCAATCTTCCTCCACTCAGCCTCTGTAGGAAAGGCCAGGAACTCCCCAGACAGGCAGTCCCAAATGGCCTCGCACACACTCCTGACTATTCCAGCCACAGTGCTTATTCCTACCCTAAAGTGGAAAGCAATGGACCGGTAAGAGTTCCCTGTTGCCAAATACCTAGGAAAAAATACACACACAAAAAAGATTGTTGTTAAAATGTGTTACAAAACACACTCACTCAGAGCCAATGATGTACTTTACCCCCTCCTTAACCTGGTGTCTCTCTCTCTAACACACAGACACACACACACACACACACACCTACTGTACCCTCTCCTGGTGTCACTATATCTTATTTATTTATGTGTTTATTTGAAAAGGGACAGTGTACATTGATAAACATTTCCAAGAAAATGTAAATGCACGGGAATTAGCTTGGTTAAGGCTAGGTTAAGTTTTCATCCTAACAGACAGCACACACACTCTCCCTCTCTCTCTCTCTCTCTCTCTCTCTCTCTCTCTCTCTCTCTCTCTCTCTCTCTCTCTCTCTCTCTCTCTCTCTCTCTCTCTCTCTCTCTCTCTCTCTCTCTCTCTCTCACGTTAGTTAATGTTACCCACCTCAAACAAATGCAAAGCCGCTCGTCTGGGCTGATGGTCTCCCTGAGATGTGTCTGCTTTTTTGAGATCTCTGGTCCAATCCTCCTTAGGAGATCCTCAAATTGGCTCTTGTCCAAGCGAAAAAAATTCTTGAACCTAGCATCGTCTAGGCGGAGCTCCTGAATTAGGTGGCCGAATGCCCCCTGTGACTCCCTATTGCGGAGGATGTCGTGCACCCATAAACGGCGCCTTGGCTGTTCCTCCGCCTCCTCCTCCTCAAACGCCAAAGCTAAAGCAATTAATTGTAACTGATTCGCCATTGTGTCTTTTAGCCTATCTACTTCAAAAAGTAACCGACGGAAAATGATAATAACGGATAATGATGTAACGCTAGAATGTATGATTACCGTTGTTAAGGTTACAGAATGCTCGCACTGAAGCCCTCAAAAGGCGCTCAAAAGGCGCTGAAGGCGGCGCTTTTTTCTTAAAAAAGAAGTCTAGTGTGAACGCGGCCTAAGATCTTCTTCAGAATTCTGTAAGAACAAAAAGAACAGCAGAAGGTTCAATTCAATTGTAAAAACCAACAGGGGTAAATGTTAGGACTTAGATTGTGAAGAGGAGGTCTAATAAAGCCTTTCAATGATGGTGAGAACTGAGATTTCCATCTCTGCAGTCATCTCATCTAGGAAATCCAATTCCAGTAACAGCCTAGGCTACTGTTTTACTGCGTTACAGCAAACAGCAATACATAACTGTAATTACACTACTTTTGTAACACATTATGCCCAACACTGGATGGTAGGCGCAGAAAGACACTCATGCTGAAAAGTCAATTTCTCCCCTCCTCTTTTGTTTGACATTGAATAGCTGGATGGTCCAGGGGACATACCTCCTCAAACTCTTCACAAAAGAGGCAGCTTTCCTAAACAATATCAAAATGTATGGTGTGGTAGTCAGTGTCTGATACAGTTATAAACTTACATTTTGTTGAACTTCAAGTTCAATGTGGGGGGGTACAATGTCTTGAGTGGGTACAATAACTTGGGTTGTTGCAACTCCAGCTTGGGTGGGAAGAAAATCAAGGTCCACCATAGTATCTACAGAAAAGCAACAGAATCAGGAAAATGGGCCATTAGTTAGGTAGTGGAAAAAAAAGCTTCATCAACAGGATCAACGTAATGATCAATAGCTAACAGTTAGTGACAGTCGCTTGTGAGCTTACCCGTTTGTGTCTGCTGTAGCAGCTGCATACAGCTGTTGTCTCCAGTGTCCACCCCTCCTTGAACTCCTCCTACCTGCGATTCCCCTATCATATCCAAAATCTTCTCCTCCAATGCGTCGAGTTTAACAGAGGACGTCCATCCTCCTGTCTTCCTCGTCTCCCTCGCCCTCTCAGCAGCTTTTTTCTTTACGAGGGATTTTACCTCTGCCCATTTTTTTTTAATTGCAATCGCATCGCGCTCCGTCTCCCCCACTGCGGACACCGATTGGGCAACTTTCGCCCACGCCCTCTTCTTATTATCTGCCGTGACTACGTTATCCAACTTCCCCATTAATATTTTTCGCCTTGAAACCACCTCCTCCACCAACACCTCCAACTGCTGTTTCGAAAAGTTCTTGCTGCGCTTGGCACTGTTGTCCTCCATTTTTTCGGTTTATTAATTAACGGTTTATTCTCTGTGAAACCCAAACCATAAACATCAACAAAGTACAGGTAACATAGCAACGGGGCCAGCCCCCTCCGCTGCTCCAGCAACAACAAGAGCGCACGAGGATGAACATTACATGCATTCCTCTACTACGCTAACAATCTAAGATCTCCTTAAGTGAGAAAACTAAGAAGTTCGTAAGACAATCGACAATTCTTAAGAAAAAAATGGTGAATAGCGTTTAAGAAGATTCTTAGGAACTTCTTATATTTTTTCTTAAGAATCTTCTTAAGTTTTATCTTAAGAACACTTTTGTGAATCCGGCCCCATGTTTGTTTGCGAGCGTAAGTCACCATGGTGATACAGCGACGCTTATGTATGCCACGGGGCATCCGTGGCATACTGGTGAAGGAGTTGGACTGGTAACTGGAGGGTGGCCAGTTCGAATCCTGAAAAAAAATCCACGGATGAGGTGCCCTTGAGCAAGGCATCTGAAACCCCCACCTGCTCCCCGGGCGCTGCACCGCGGCAGCCCACTGCTCCGGTAGTGCCGGTGTGCCCCCATGTGTGTGCCCCCATGTGTGTATGTCTTTCACCTGCTACCGGGATGGGTCAAAAGCAGAGAAAGAATTTCCCCTAAAAAGGGATGAATAAAGGACAAAGAGATCGACTTTCGTGGTACAGCTAACCCAGGCTTTCAGCTCAACATACCTCGCTAACCCTCTAATCGAGCTTCGTCGTACATGGCCCCGGAAGTTTTATTTTGAAAGGGTGTTACGTCACGATTTAACAGCCGATAGTATGGGCGGGAAATCTGGCCCAATCTGGCAACACTGGTCACATCCGCCCGTGAACCACCCCTATCCGGGTAAACGAACACCAGCGATAGTGAGAAGAAGGCGGCCATTAATGTTCTGAAGACCGATCCCGACTTCAGTGGTCCAGTAAACACTCTTAGCTGAATATATTATATTATATTATATTATTCTAGTGTCTGCAGTCCGAGATAAAGAAGGTATTTATTTAGATGGCAAGCTTCCCGGGCTCTCTAAACGAACAGGACATAGGTACGGTACAGTTCTGAAGTGTCAGGCCTCTGGTTACTTCCTCTTATGCTTGTGTGTATGTGTGCATTATTCGCACTTTTCTCACTATTTACTTCCTCTAGTGCTTGCGTGTATGTGTACATTATTTGCACTATTCACACAATTTACTTTCTCTAGTGCTTGTGTGTATGTGCGCATTATTTGCACTTTATACTTCCTCTACTGCTTGTGTGTAGGTGTGCATTATTATTTGCACTATTCTCACAATTTAGTTCCTCCGTGGGACTTGGGGAGTCGCCCAGTAGGAGTTTGGTCTCCGTTGGGGTCCGGTGGGAAGCCAGTGTGTCCCGACTGGTATCAGGGCTTTTGTTGACAGTTGGAAAAATAACTTCATCACCAATGTCCCGAAATACTAATTTCAATGATTGATTTCTCTTTTCTTTTATTCGTCAGTTTGTCCAAAGGGCTCTACACATCGTGATCACCAGCCCCACTGGGCTAGTTTGTTCTGTCGACTTTAGTGTGAGCCCAGAGGAGGGGGGTGTGAGTGTTGTGGACGTGTCTGAGGCCCCTCAGACACGCAGATCCCGGCCTCTGCGTGTGAGCCGTAGTCCAGTGTCCCGCTGTTCTATCTATGCTTCTTATCACATTGGGCTATTGGTTCTGCGCATGCCGACAATATTGATCCGTGGTGTAATAGTTGTCTAAGATACACATACTGTACCATTTATATGCTACCAATCACATAAGGTAGCATTTATATCCTATATCTAGGTAAATTGCTTCTATCAAACGACGATGTAAACTTTAAGAATAGGGGGAGGATATTTTGATTTTGGGGTACTGTATATGTATTTTACACCACTACTACTCCACGGATCAATATTGTCGAATTGAACCACTAGGTAGCACAATTTGATAGGTAGCATCGTTTGTCAGAACCACAGAAGTATCTTATGGTCAGCAATGTTAAGATATCTTTGTATGATCTAAATGCTAAGGAAAAGTGCTTCAATGCTTCCTTTCTCATCTCGTTTAGGATAGGGTAGACTGGACACTCCTTTAGGAAAGGAGACGATGCCGTCCCACACTTCCATGAGGCCGCAACGTTTAGAACCAATCAACAAACTTTACTCCTCATTATTTTCAGGCTGAGCCTCGACTCTGGGGAACAGCTGTCACCCGTCATGTCGACCATATGCCCTTTAAACAGTAGCTACTTTGACGTTGCAAAGTCAATTAATAACATGCCCCGTTCCATTTAGGTGGTGGTGAGGCATGCTGGCTCACTGGATCTTGGAGTCAGTTGCCCCCGAGTCCACCCTGATGTTGCATGTCAAAATGGCTCCTGTGAAAAGTCCAGTGTTTTCCATACATAGACCAATGTGTTGCGCAGCGCCACAGAATGAACACCGAGCGCCACAAATTGATTCTGCTTTTTTTTCTTTCTTTTTTTTACTCGATTTTGAAATATAAATATCGTTGCGTTCATTCATCTCCGTATAGCACTCTTTCTCCTATTCAAAGGCAGAGTATTTCCACAGCCGGGCCCAATGGGCTGCAGATGTTTCTCCTCAACGTATTCTGAAGGAATCCACTGCAGGCCGTTTATGACTTGTTTTCCCGTGTCACGCTGTACTATGGTCTAGGAGGTCACAATGGTGCATTATTTCCCCCATGTCCATACCGGTATCTGGTCATAAAAAGAAAATGGAAATTAATTAAAGGAAAAATTTAATTTGATGAGTTGCAACAGCAGTGAAGGCATGCATGCCTTCATTAGGACGAGATATATGGTTTAAACATGGTTTCCACGTGGGAAAAACATGACAGAACTGATGTAGATTTCACTTGAAAGTGTCACAGATACCTGGGTTTCCTGAGGGGTGACAGGGTTGGGTCATTTGATTCAACATTGAAGGAGGGCATGTAGTTGTTCTGATCTATTGACCGCTATACATTAAGGCCAACAGTCGAGCCCCCTCAAGTTGATGCAGCCTCACTCTGATCATGCCCCATGTATTTGTTTCCCAGGTAAGGCCAAGTTCATCGGTGAGCTGTCAGTGCCTGTAGCTCCCTTTGACCAGAAGTCTGGACGGGAAACCTGGACTGTAGCCTTTGCACCGGATGGCTCCTACTTTGCCTGGTCTCAAGGGCATCGCATCGTGAGGCTGGTTCCCTGGTCCAAATGTCTCACAAAATTGTAAGTAGTTCCATGTTCTAATCCTGTTTTGCTAATTAGCTTTTAATTGTAAAATGAATAAGTGAACCGCACAGCCGCATGTGCTTATGGATCATTCACAAAGCATCATTATTTATGATTCTGTTTTATGTGACCGTCCATTTCTAGCTCCACGTCCCACTCTAGTGAAGGTACCAACCCAGCAGGGGGCCACCAGGACGGGGATGAATGCCGCGTTCCCCCGGCAGCAGACGAGCCCTGCAACCACACCATTGACTGCGGGGACATCGTCTGGGGGCTGGCCTTCGGGTCATCGGTGCCAGAGAAGCAGAGCCGCTGCGTGAACATCGAGTGGCACCGCTTCAAGTTCGGCCAGGACCAGCTGCTGCTGGCAACAGGCCTAAACAATGGACGCATCAAGATCTGGGACGTCTACACGGGTGAGCACCAGCACACGTCTACTGGACTGGGAATAGGGTTCTATACCATGTGAGCACCAGCACATGTCTACTGGAATGGGGATAGGTTTCTATTAGGGGTGTAACGGTACACAACAGTCACGGTTCGGTACGTACCTCGGTTTTGAAGTCACGGTACGGTACAGGACGGTTCGGTTCATAGTTATGGTGAAAAAACGGATTGCTTGACAGAACGAACATAAGTTTAATTAGTAACGAATTAAACACAACAGTTTTAGCTGTCAGTATGAAACATACAAATAAAATGATGCAATTCTCCAATAACCTTAACATAAAATTAATGAAAAATCCAGTTTTAATGCTCAGTCTAGGCTCTTTAAGCTGGTATGTAAACAAAGAGTTTGTAACATATTCCTGCAGCTCTCTAAAGCTCTGAAGTTCTCATAAATATAATCAATCATTAAATAAAAGTGCAACTGCAGCCTTAACTTAAATTACAGCTTATGTATTTTATAATCTATTGGTGTTTTCATTGCCTCTCGTAGGTCAGAGGCAATGAAAACACCAATAGACCTGGTGATGGCATTTGCCCGTTCTGAATTCCCAGACAGGTGTAGGGGTTGATTAAATAGTGTAGGGAGCTGGGTTTGAACGATTTGAACAACTTTTTTTCATTTTGCAGCGGTGACAGTAACACCTGGATGGTGCCGTCACGTTAAAATTGTACCGGGGGCGAAAATTTGTGCAAGTTCGATGTGTTCCCATTTGCATAGACGATCGCTGTTGAACAATGTCTGCACACAGCTTTCGACTTGTCCACTCGTCTTTCCCCATTGTGATAATTAACCTGGAATCCAAAGTTCTCCCACACTTGGGATTTAAATGACAGGGGGGCATCTTCAAGCTCCGGTTTTCTGTTGTCGCTCGCCATGCAGTTCGCTCTCAGTTCGCTAGTAGACATCAATCCACACACCGTCGCGATCGCGCTCTGCTACTGCTACTACGAGTTCGCGCACGTGCGAGCCGAGCCTAATAAGGCTAAACGGTCCGGGGGGAACTCCGACTTCAAGTTTTAAGTTCCGCACCGCAAAACAAGCCTTTACATTCGCCATATTAACGCTATGTACGCCACATTTACGGACCGCGGTACACCTCTGTAACCGCACCGAAGTGCCTGTACCGTGACGGTTCGGTTCAAATACGTGTACCGTTACACCCCTAGTTTCTATACACTGGTGAGCACCAGCACACGTCTACTGGACTGGGAATAGGGTTCTATACACTGGCGAGCACCAACACGCGTCTACTGGACTCGGAATAGGTTTCTATACACTGCTAAGCACCAACACATGTCCTACTGGACTGGGAATAGGTTACTATACCATATGACCACCAGCACACGTCTACTGGATTGGGAATAGGGTTGAAACGGGTGCATTTAAGGTGCTCTACTGGTGAGATCTTTTTCCAAAATGAGGTACATAATATGCACATTTGATTGCTTGAATAAAAATGATTGTACTACAGTCGTAACTGTGTGGGTGTGTGTGATGCACAATCTCTGACACCACATTAATTTCAGATAAAATTATATTGAAATAAAGAAATATTTACACAGCTCAACGGGTTTAACAGGGAAGGTATGATATAAAATCGACCCATTGCAACCAAGCCCCGACTCAAGCGTTGTGTGGGGCCTGTCACGCCAGGACATCACGCTCTTCAATTGGTTTAATGATAAATGATAAAGCTTGTTTAATGTTGTTGACCCTTTTCATAACGTTGATAAGGTTGTGTTCACTGTTTCTTTATCATGCTTTTCCAGGAAAGCTGTTGCTGAATCTGATGGACCACACTGACATAGTGCGAGACCTGACCTTTGCTCCTGACGGCAGCCTCATGCTAGTCTCTGCATCCCGGGATAAGACTTTACGCGTCTGGGATCTGAAGGATGACGGTATGGACAAGTGTTCTTAATGCAAGAGATGAAGGAATTGTGTGTGCCTGCAAAGTGACGATGTATCCGTTATCTGTGCTGTCCAATCTCTAAAGCGTGTCATCGACTGCAGCTGCTACAGTTGGACCAAAGATGTTGTTTGTCATGGATGGATAATTTCCCAACATGCACATGGAGCAGGGATCTATGATCTAGAAACACTCCATAATTTTAAATTCACATGGGATGAATCAATAGACACCCCTGCTACGTACTTTCAAAATGCACTGCACCACAGATAATTCAGTTTCACGTCATTTTTTTAGCTGCTTCCTCATGATGCATAAAATGGAGCAAAAGTGAAGCACTATTTTTTTAGGTATCGGTTGCAATAGATACATGCCTACAGTGCCTCAATCTGTTTTGAGCCTTGTGAATGCCATGCGCTAGTGCCATACATTATTACAAATCATTCTTTGTTTTTATATAATGTAGATCACCACCTATTCCATTGATGCAGCGTTTAGCTCTACACGTTCAGACCAGGCAGCATCTTTAGAGAGAGAGAGAGAGAGACTACTGTAGTGCCTCCTGACTCTCCACGTGTCTCTAGGTAACATGGTGAAGGTTCTGCGGGGGCACCAGAGCTGGGTCTACTGTAGTGCCTTCTCTCCCGACTCATCTACCCTGTGTTCAGTTGGTGCTGGTAAAGCGGTAGGTTGGTTTTAAACCCTTTTCCGATATTGTTTTGATTTCTTCACACTGCTATTTGTTTATTGTTTGTGCCCACTGGTAAAGAAGTACACGCTCAAATAAAACAGTTTATACACTTGTATGAGTGTGCTTAGTGTCGTAAGACGAGTTTGCATCAAAGCCTTTGTTTTGGATGTTAATTGGATGAATTCTGGGGATAGTTTGACAGTTTGCATGCAGAATGTGACGGGTGGGTTGGTGACGGCACAAAGGAGTGACCTCAGGAATCACCTGGGCAGGGGAACACCAATGTTTAGTTATACTGGATTAAGAAACAGTTCTATGTTGCACGATCATCAACTCTCCATCATATTGTCGCACAAGGGCGACTGAAAACAATGTTTTTTAAATGGCGCGGGCTGCCCTCAAACACTTTAAATCAGTTTTGAAGATGCGCCCGTTTACTTGAGTAGAAGTGGATTTCAAGAAAAGGTTTTGAAGTCGATTTACATGTGCAGCACGTCATATATGACCATGGGTACAAACCCTGGAGACAGCTGTTGGTTACTCAGGCTATGTTGGGCTATGTGTGTCCCTACAAGTGTGTGTGTCTTGCTTCCCTGTCACAGGTCGTGGCAGAACTGTGTGTGATTGGTTTTGAAGGGAGCGCCGCGCTGGCATTTTGACAGCCGGTGCAGACCAGGGATGCACTGTGCCCTATGCCCCGGCACCTGACCTGCGAGGTCTCTCCGTACGTAGGTTCTGCTCCGTGTCCGTCTCCCTCTGCTGCTGCAGTTCCTCCTACATTCTCAGTTGAAAGCATTGATCAAAATCATGGGATCTCCTCTCCTTCACCTCCCTCCCAACCCTCCTCCCCACCTTTCCTCCAACTCCTTCCATCTTCTGTAGTAAAAGGATCAGGTCTCTATTGTTGACCCAAGGGCCTCCTCACATTCCAGCAGCTACCGGAAGCATAAAGCACGCTGCCGCAATTTGATAGATAATGCCGACTACGCTCTCAAATCCTGCTGGACCGACTGAATAGGCCCTTGGGTCCAAAATAATGCACACCTTTAAATTTCACGTCCTAATGTAAGCAAGCACTTTTATTTTGCTGCTTTATAGCAGAAAAGGCTTTCAAAGCTTGTCGAGTAATGTCTCAGAGGATGTAATTTTCACAAGAATAGGATGTGATTATATTTTAGATAGATTTAACTTGCCAAGTTCTCAAAACGCGGTAGTTTTTACCATGCGAGTTTCCCATATGCACCAAAATCCCTGTTTCACCAGAACTACAAAGAGAAGACTAATTACATCACAACATTCCCATCTCCTCAATGGCTATAGGTTTCAACCTTTTATTCCTCAAGACTTACAAATAACTATTCTAGTTTCTGTAACTATTTAAAGTTAATGGTAACTATTCAGATGAAAGCTATCCCCAGCCCATTAAGTACTAGCAACATTGACATTGTGACATCTACATGAATTGCAAATTGACTTCTAAATATTATGAGGACCCAAACAATCCGCATTTAGGAGCACTTTGTCGAGGGTTTCAACAGGGTCTCTTGGGTCGTGCAGAGAGGGCATTCTGTGATGGCTATCAGTTCATCAATTCAAAGAGCCGGTGGACCTTAAACCCTTTTTTTTTTGTCTGAAAAATGGTAATGTGTCTGATGCGATCGTCAACATAGTAATCTGTCCTTTTATTACCGTTACTGTAATAAGTCCCCAGTTTAGAGAAGATACCAGACGCAGTGTTGGGCATTTCATATGCAACATCATAACTCTCATTCACTGGGTTCACTGGCTCTCTAATATCCAAAAGCTCATGTTATAATAATAATAATAATAATACATTTAATTTAGAGGCGCCTTTCAAGACACCCAAGGTCACCTTACAGAGCATATAGTCATCATTCAAAACTATGTAAAACAGACTAGGAATAAAAGGAAAATAAAAGGAAAACAGAGGTTAAACATGAAGAAGAATAATAATTAATAACACTCAAAGACGCCTAAAGTGAAGGGGGGACCTCACTAACCACCACCAGAATCAGTTATGGCCGGAATCTATTGAACTCATTTGTCATTGTGGTTCTAGAGCAGTCGCTCAAACACGGCTCTAACGGGTTGATCATTCAATTAATTTGATTATCAGGGTTTATATGTTACTATTGTAATAGTATCGAATAAAGTTAATAGCACTACTGAAATGGATACAAGACACTATTGGGAAAAGTAACTAAAGAACAAGCACTAGTATCTAATGAAAAGTTACTAGTAAAACTGAAATGGATAGTAGCCACTATTGGAATAGTGTCTAGTAACTTAAGAACAAGCAATAGTATCGAATGAATTGGGTACTAGACACTATTGGAATAGTGACTGAAGAACAAGCGCTAGTATCTAATGAAAATTTACCAGTAAGTCTTGAGGAATAAATGTTAAAGGTCTTACCATACTCCTCCTCTTTCAGGGATATGAACGGCCTTCTTTGTGCCTTCAAAGACAATTTACAAAATGTTCTTGGTTCAAAACACATGTAGCGATCTTACCATGGATAATATACAATAACATTAGTATAGTAATGAATTGGAATTAGTGCCATGAAAATTGGAATCAGGTATTTTCTTGGCTATGAATTGCCTTTGTATTATTTAAATATTAGAACCATTTGCATATTTCTGAATACATTATTAGACTTGTATTAATTAGTCTTGATGGACAGCGTATAGCAGCTCTAATTAGCATGTCCAGTCATAGATAGTGAATCTAATGTACCTCAGAGGAGTGCTCAGGCGTTGATGAGCAGGAGAGGAGAACGTGATCAAATCACGTTAATGATGTAGATGTATTGTGATATAATCACATTTTGGTTGCTTAAATGCAATGTATTTTATGCTGTCATATGTTTATTTGATCTGAAAAATCTTCTAAAATTGTAAAGCATGTCTGAGTTGGAACATGAAGCAGTTAAACTAAGATCACCAATACCTTTGGTTTCTCTGTGGTGGAAAGATGCAGGTATGAGTGCCAAAGTCCATCCTTGGACATCGGATGTTATTTTCTCCTGAAGCATCTGTCTCTTGGTAGGCTTCTGCTGGAGGTGGGAACCGTTTACAAACACGGTGAACTAACACTCAATGGCGAACCAGTTGAGGAACTATTTATGTCACCTCAAGCTGCTGCTTGTTTTTCTCTTTATTTTTTGTTAACTTTTTTTTGTTAGGCATGCATTTCAAAGTCGTACAATATAGCATAGTTTATAATGTGTTGTCGGGTTAGATCAAATGTACAGAATAGTCAGTCTTGGTTTGACCTGCTGCTTGTGTACTGATATTGGTTTGGACTTGTTGCAGAGCCTTGGGTTGATGGTAATATTATTTTCATTGAATGTGCCTAGTATTAAAGATAGGACCTAAATCTGCCTACTGAACCACTGCCCCGGCTATAACACGCTTGTTCCCGGTGCAGGTTTTCCTCTGGAACATGGATGACTATTCGCTGGTCCGGAAGCTGGAGGGACACCACAACGACGTGGTGTCCTGTGAGTTCTCCCCCGACGGAGCTCTGCTGGTGACCGCCTCCTACGACACCCGGGTCATTGTGTGGGACCCCTACAAGGGCACCATTCTGCTAGAACAGGGGTGAGATGTGTCTATTTACTTTGAAGAGTATCAAAGCCTTGTTTGACCTGAACACCATTAGTGTGTCTCTTCTCTCATCCTCTTCCTTCCTCCTCTAGTCATCTCTTTCCCCCACCGTCGCCAATATTCGCTGGTGGTGCCAACGACCGCTGGGTGCGATCTGTCAGTTTCTGCCATGATGGACGACACATCGCCAGTATAGCTGATGACCGGTAGGTTTTCTGAATTGCCACAATAAGCCTCAAACTGTTTTGATTAGTGGTGCTTCAAAGTCTCGGATGTAGCACACATTCTGTTCAACAGTAGTCCTTGGATTGGTCATAGATGGCAAGAAGGCTGGGCTCAGTGAATGACTGACGGTCCCCACTTGCAGTGTTCAAACCCAGCACTAAACAAACCTGCAGGCCTCTATCGCTGTATGGCTTTCTGTTCACGGCTGCCTATTCACGGATGAGCACACAAATGTTTTTTAGGGAATTTGTTGCACAAAAGCGTCTGGGAAGCTTGTCACTTCAGCCTTTTCAGCCTTCACAGGCTGTGTGCATCGTGATGGTACTATTGACGCACCGTGTTATTGTGACCTGATCCTAATTCCTCCTCCAGATTGCTGCGGTTCTGGAGCATTGAAGAGAAGGCTCCCCAGGCCATCGCAGGCCTGGCCAGCGGCCTCAGCTGTGCCTTCTCCACTGACGGGACGGTGCTTGCTGCAGGGTGAGACTCGTCATTCTCCCATCTGTTTGATCTCTTTCTTTATTTTGCTCCGTGTTGTAATAACGGTCGTCTCAGGAGATCTATTTCTGCTAATGAACTCTTAGAGAAGAATCGCTCCGTCCCTGATGAGACATCATCCGTCTCCTCTAAAGTGACTCCGTCATCAGTCCTGTGTTGTCAGCTACCTGCAGTGATCTGACCCGCTGTTCTTTGCTAGGACCCGTGACGGCAGCGTGCTCTTCTGGGCATGCCCTCGGAGCACGCCCCCCCTGCAGCACCTGTGCCGGATGGCGCTGCGTCGGCTGATGTCCACCCAGCAGGTGGAGGCGCTGGTCATCCCCACGCCGCTCTGCGACTACCTTGCCTACAGAGTCCTCTGACTCAACGCACGTCCACAGAAAACGTCAAAGTACCGAGAAACAAGAGCTCACTATAGAGTCCTCTGACTCCACGCATGTCCACAGAAAACGAGATCAACTCATAAGTGCCGAGAAACAAGAGCTCACGCAAAACCACAACCGTATAATTCTTACTGTCTGAGGGCTGCTATGTATTTATTGCATTTTTTTGTGGTTTGAGGGAAAACGATGATGGCAGGAGGCATAGTTCAGTGGAACACAGGAACCGGTTAAAGTGACCTGAGGCGGTTATTGAGCTCCATGTGATCAGCTTTGTGTTTTGACTCCGTGCTGGATTGGGCAAGAGAGTCCTGTTGTGACTCCTAGCCTGAGAGAGAATGCTGTGCTCCTGCTTGTATTGAGGTTTATCGTGCTAGAAGGCAGGGTACTGATGTGTGGGGCCCTCTCCACAGCAGAGTGCGTGGGTGCTCTGCAGGAACGTGCACCTGTGCTCTTATTGCCCCTCCAGCCCAGGGCTCTTTATCACGCTGGATATCAGATTCAAGAGGTCTCGTTGGTTTTCCTGTTTATAAAATCAGAGGCCATCGGTTTCTAAGCTCTGTACCAATATTGTAAACTGAATGTACAAGTTTAGATGGATCTTCGTGTTTTGTACAGGACTATTTTGCCAGGTTATGTATGCATCCTAATTCATTTTCTAGCCTTTGATATTAAAGCCGATTATTGTAATTTTTTGCTTATTTTCTCTTCATGGGGAATTTTTATTACAAGAAACAATATAATTTTGCAAAAAAAACAGGATGTTGTCTGCATATAGAGACCGAACTCTGACTGTGATAGTATGTATGGCCTTGTGTCCTATACCTTGCACACATGCTGTACACAAATAACTCCTTTCCAAGCCCCTCAATGTGTTGTTGGTTCTCCTGCAGGGGACCGGTTGCTTGAAAAGAATTTCTATCAGTTAGATCAATCTAAGTCCTTTTCACTGGGTTCTGTCATAAGCTCCAATCGTTTGAGTCCTTTCTGTGCATTTCTGAAATGTTGGTTCCAGTCCATATATACGTTTCTCCCTCTGAGGCTTTGTTATAAATACATAATTGCTTTTTCATAAATAAAATTGGCGTGCAGGAATGTACAATTTTCATATCCACATTTTGGTTTGCTTATGTTAAACATTCTTGGCAATAACTTAAATGGTAAGCTTAAAAAGGTTGATGCCTATTCCACTCTTAAGAGACTTTGTAGAGGTTGATGTATTGATGTATGTTGGTTGGTGAAGACCATATTTTAAGTGCGGTATATGCATTCAAATTTGTACTGGCCTGACTGCCTGAGACAAATTATAATGCTGCCTCATTCAATATAAAACAAACATCAGTATGTTTAATTTATGTCAATGCCCTGTGTGTGTGTGTGTGTGTATAGCTTTTACAGCTAAAATAAAGGCTTTTAAAGAAAAACAATGTTTTTAAGGGTATTGGGTATTAAAGGCACCCAGTGCAACTTTATGTAAACATTCAATGAAAAATAAACATTCAATTTCTAGTCTTTTTTACACGTAGTAAGTTTCAATAACTCCATACCATTACATATCGACATTCAAGGAGCAAAGATGAGACGTCGTTGTGTGGTGAGAACTGATAGAAAATCGTAAACAACAACAATCGCCGGTGGGGAGAAGCCATTTTTCCATTGACTGGAAGCCTGCTTTATTTATTGTAGGTTACAAAAAATAAAGAAAATGGCGGCATTGTTGTTGTTATCGATTTTGTATCAGTTCTCACCACACAACGACGTCTCATCTTTGCTGCTTAAATGTCGGTATGTAATGGTATGGAGTTATTGAAACTTACTACGAGTAAAAAAGACTAGAAATTGAATGTTTATTTTTAAGCCTCGAAAGTTGCACTGGGTGCCTTTAAGGCACGATGAACAATTTTGAATAGAAAAACAATTACAAATATGTATTGACTTTCATTAGTGATAGGGATTCAATTAAAAATCAAAAAAATAGTGATCCAGTTCTAGTGGAGTGATACAGAAGTCAAAGAAACTTGGATTGGTTTAAAAATGTTGAAAAGTGCGACAGACGAAACCGAGATTATATACCTGCACATTAAGGGTTCTTTAACAGTTCAGAATAAATACTTAACTTCACAAATTTCAATACACAAATTGATCGGAAAAACTGAGTGGTTTTACGCCACTTTAATTTAAGTATTTAATCCAGTCATATTACCTTTTTTTGACCACCTAATCCATGCAATAAATTAATTATAGCTCCATACATACATATTCCATGTGCCAAAAAAATTGAAATGCCTCAAAGTATACTATTTCTGTATTGCATTTCTAAAATGCCTTTTATAACCAGGACTTCTTAGTTCTTCCTAGTTTTGCCATGTTGGCTAGTTTGAGCTTCACTTTGTCCCTCTCCTCTAAAGTCCTCTTGGAGGTGCATTCCACGGTGGAATCCGTCTCAAAGGAGATGGCCGGGGCGTGACTGAGCAGACCTCCAGCCTTCTCCTGGCTCCTGGGGGCAGGCGTCTGTAGGACCAGCCTCCCCCTGAGGGAGTGCTTCAGCTGCAGCAGCAAGGGGTTCTGGTGGGAGTACCGCCCCTTAGCATCCCTCTCATGAGTACAGCACGTAGAACAAGCTGAGCACAAGATGCGGAATATGTACACCCAGCCAAGATAGTGAAGCTCGGCGATGTTGAGAACAAAGCAGCCCAGGCTGATACTAAACATGAAATTCAGAAAAATAGTCTTCTCTGTGGCACGAGACACAAAGCAGTCAGTGCGTGTTGGGCAGGGATAGGTCTCGCAGCGATACAGGTGAGGCACTTCAAAACCAAACAAGTAATACTGGCCAACCAAAAAGGTTATCTCCATAACAGAACGTAACAACACGTGAAGAATGTAAATGAGTAGGACTTGGCTCGATAGCTGGGTTGGATCTTCACCAAGTTCAGCATAATCCTCGTCAAGGAGACTTTGCTCCATTCCTTCTTGGTCTTTTGTGCCCCATTCCTCCATGTACTTGGGACTGTAGATGGGCTCCACCCTGGTGCCCTCCATACAACCGCTACCAAGCTCAACATAGTTATTTTTGGAGGGGGCTTGGATTATGAACTTTCCTTTCTGGACATCCAGCTTCTCATCCTTGGCAATTTTATGGAGAACAAAAACGATGTAGAAGATAGATGGAGTGGATACCAGCACAATCTGAAAAACCCAGAAACGCAGATGTGACACAGGTGCAAAGGTGTCGTAACAGACGTTGTTGCATCCGGGCTGCTGGGTGTTACAGGTGAACTTGGACTGCTCGTCACTGTAGACGGCGTCTCCCACCAGGGTCACCAGCAGGATGCGGAAGATGAGCAGCATGGTCAGCCAAATCTTCCCTATCACTGTGGAATGGTTTTGCACTTCGGACAGAAAACGTCCCAGTATTGACCAGTCCCCCATGGCTCTCCCTGAGGCAGAAATAAAAGGCAGGATACTTGACCCTAAGGGTGAAAAGTCATGATTGTCATTATGTGAAATCAACATCTTTAAGAGAATATTAGCATATTATAAAATGAGGTGCCCGGCTTGAGCAAGTAATTAAAATGGAAAAGCAGAATATTTACTCCATACAAGGTTTCCATTCCGGAACAAGCCAATACAACTCACCTTCAGATTGTCCTGTTTTAGTCCTGTCAAACAAATTGGGAAGAATTGCTATGCAATTTGCATGCCTATTTTTTATGTGTTGGCAGATGATGGATGGAAATGAATGTTGCTGAGCATGTTGTGAGCAATAGGCTGACCTCACATATTCCAGCCAGTTTATCTGAAACTGGCATTGTTCAACGTCTGCACAAAGCAAGTACAGTGTGACAAAGATTTAAAAACACAAAGAGGGGGGGGGGCATTTTCTGAACAGCCTGGAATAGTCTGACAAAAAACAGTGGAAAAGGCTGGAAAAGGGTCACAAAACCATCCTGTGTTTGGCAGTATGTATAAGCGGGAAAACAACCAGTACTCTTTTGTACGGTGACTTAACCCAAAGATAAAAAATAGATAATTTACCAAAAGTAAAATAACAAGAGGCTGATGAGTGTTGATTGTAGCTGGTTTTCTAAATCAACCTGGAACAACTAATACAGCAATAGTTGTAGTTACATAAGTTACATAAGCATAACATTATAGAAACATGATCTTATTCTTTCTCTCGTCATTCACAACTAGGATGGCAACACGAATTAAGCACAAAGATATTATTGGGCACAAATATATGAAAAATATCTACTTTGAATACTTAGAATATGTATTCAAAATGTAGCAGATGTAATGTCAGCAGCCCTATAGCAGCTCTCAACAGAGGGACTCGTACCAGCAGCTCTAAACAGAGGGACTCGTACCAGCAGCCCTAAACAGAGGGACTCGTACCAGCAGCTCTAAACAGAGGGACTCGTACCAGCAGCCCTAAACAGAGGGACTCGTACCAGCAGCTCTATAGCAGCTCTAAACAGGGGGCTCGTAACAGAAGTCCTATAGCAGCTGAGGGAACTTTAAACGTGGTAATATTTCTTATATGACCATCAACATTGTAACCAAAGATATTTGATTGATGTCACTGAAATAAGACCGTTATTTAGAGAAAACAGTAACATTAGATAATTTGAGTGGCCCGGCTATCTAAGTGCAACCGCATAAATAAGGACATAACTGGAAACTCACACACAACAGAAAATGAGATGGCAAATAAAACGAGGTACAGAATAGCCACAAACGGAACCTCAGTAAGCCATCACTGAAGGAATATTGGCCATCTCATTCTTTTTAATAAGTGCGTGGGGTTCAGGTTCTGATTCGATCCTGACAAGGCTCGTTAGGGGGCTGACTCTTCCTGAGTGAGTCACCTCGGGTGGGCGGCTACGCCTTCCGTGTTATGCCTTGCACTAGTGTGGATGACAGGCTGGAGTACACCATTGGTTACTGGTAGGATAGTTCTGGTCTGTCTAGACGGAAGCGGCTGAGTTGGAGAGGGGTGCCATCACAGGGAATGTTGCGAGCATGGAGTAGGGCAGCATGGATGTCCGAGGCATCGCGGACGTCAATGACATCTGTATTCCCAGTAAGAAGGTTTCCCGAAAACTTGGGACCAATTCGCCCAAAGGGGCGCTATCATTTGTGGTCAGCCCCGCCGCCCTGATGGGGAACACTTCTGAGACTGTTTACAGGCCTTACTTACCTACCAGACATTCGTCCAAGAGAAAATGCAGTTTATGTGGGACTTTGGGCCACTCTTGGCGGAACCCTGGGGCTCTCTGGGCGGAGCCTGGGGAACCTGGGGCCCTCTAGGCGGAACCTGGGCCCCTCTGGGTGGTACCTGGGGCCCTCTAGGCGGAACCTGGGCCCCTCTGGGTGGAACCTTGGGCCCTCTGGGTGGAGCCTGGGGAACCTGGGGCCCCTCTGGGTGGAACCTGGGGCCCCTCTGGGCGGAACCTGGGCCCCTCTAGGGGGAACCTGGGGCCCCTCTGGGTGGGACCTGGGGCCCTCTAGGCGGAACCTGGGCCCCTCTGGGTGGAACCTGGGCCCCTCTGGGTGGAGCCTGGGGAACCTGGGGCCCCTCTGGGTGGAACCTCGGGCCCCTCTGGCTGGAACCTGGGGCCCCTCTGGGTGGAACCTGGGGCCCCTCTGGGGGGAACCTGGGGCCCCTCTGGGTGGAACCTGGGGCCCCTCTGGGCGGAACCTGGGGCCCCTCTGGGCAGAACCTGGGACCCTCTGGGTGGAACCTGGGGCCCTCTAGGCGGAACCCGGGCCCCTCTGGATGGAACCTGGGGCCCTCTAGGCGGAACCTGGGGCCCTCTAGGCGGAACCTGGGGCCCTCTAGGCGGAACCTGGGGCCCTCTGGGTGGAGCCTGGGGAACCTGGGGCCACTCTGGGTGGAACCGGGGGCCCCTCTGGGCGGAACCTGGGCCCCTCTGGGGGGAACCTGGGGCCCCTCTGGGGGGAACCTGGGGCCCCTCTGGGTGGAACCTGGGGCCCCTCTGGGCGGAACCTGGGCCCCTCTGGGTGGAACCTAGGGCCCTCTAGGCGGAACCTGGGCCCCTCTGGGTGGAGCCTGGGGAACCTGGGGCCTCTCTGGGTGGAACCTGGGGCCCCTCTGGGCGGAACCTGGGCCCCTCTGGGGGGAACCTGAGGCCCCTCTGGGTGGAACCTGGGGCCCCTCTGGGCTGAACCGGGGCCCCTCTGGGGGGAACCTGGCTCCTCTAGGTCGGAGACTGGGGCCCTCTGGGGCCCCTCTCAATCAAGCAAGAAAGAAAGTTAGTTTGATGAGAAACCTTTGTAATGGCATTAGCATAAAAGCATCGTAATAAACCACAGTATGCATAGTGACGCACTGAAAGAATGTAACCCTTAGTAATTACAGAATGAAGAATATATTGCTAAATGATTTCCACCCTCAACATTAATAAGTATAAGAACTAACGTTAGCTAAAACACACGTCATCTTTTTCAATGTAGCCATATAAATACTGTGAACTGATCATGTCCTTTCTGTATCTCAAGATTTTTGTAAGTGCTTCTGTTGACATGTGAATACTGTATGTTGCACAAAATTTGATATCTCCTCGTTGGACGCACCAATGTCAACTGTTGATGAGACCTCACCTGGAATCCCCCCTATAGCAGGGGGCAAGACCCATCACAGGGAAACATGAGAGGGACAGCCAACAAGCCAACTTCACATTGTTTGCTAACACACTCAATCCAAGAGTAGCTTGAGGTAGTAGTTTATGTTAGCCTGGTCCTACCAGACTCTCGTGCTTCATTTCATTTGTAGAGACTCTGGACCACCCTAGGTATACCCATGATGCCTTGCGCAATTTCATTTCGCGCTGCTAGGCAGCCTGGATTCCATGGATCCGAATGGGGGATTATCACGCTTCCTTGTTCCATTGGCAGGATTTGTCTTTGTTGTGCATGAAAACTAATTTTAATTAAGATTTTTGTTTTAAAATACACAAATGAAAATTTATACACAAGGTGTGTTTTATTTATCAGGTCAAAAATTGACAAACTAATCTAAATTAATAAAATAAATTATATACATTTTTATTATTGTTAAATAATAATTGTTGCCCAGATGGCAGGAGGAGTGTAATTTAAAGATCACATAGGCCTATAGAGAATCATCGGGGGGGGTTTAGGTTAGTAACTTCCATGGTCGTAAACAACGCGACTCTGCTATTCATGATGCTACAATGCTAACAATGCTAGAAAACGAGAATATTTCTGCATCCGGTACGTCACGGACTAGGGCGTGTCAAGGCGCCCATGATGCGGAAGCAAATCTCCTCGATGTTCCCCTGCGCAATTGAGCAGTTTTCATAGGAATGAATGGGCGGCCATTTTTCAGTCCACTTTCCATTCTTTAATATAGTACTTAGGTGGGCGGAGCCAGGCTAAGTTTATGTTACTTCTAACTATTTCCAAAGATAGAATACTTAACCATAAACCGTTGTATTTTTTTCTGGATCGATCACAGTGATTGATTACATGCATAAGGTTTAAAGGAGAACTATGCAACTTTGGCCACTCCTTCGCGGTTTTCTTGGTTTGCGCTCGCATTGAGCTCCCCCTACAGATTCAGAGGATATATTTTACAACACTGTCGTAACAACTCGTTGACGACCCTTCCTCATCCACTTCTACGTTAGCATTTGCATTTGTTTTCAAAGAAGCCGGCGAATGCGTGGAGTCATGTCCGAGGTAGATGTTCATAAAGAGTAGACAAGGTTATACATTTTTAAAGGGTGTATGTGTTACAATAAACCCATCCTTTTTTATAGTTGACGGGGAGATGTAATATCTTAGGTTAGAATTGTTTTATCTTTGGTTGTTGAACAGAACGATCAGTGTAAGAGTGTTGGCCAACATAATACATAATGATAGCATGAACAATTTGCGCAGCTATCGTTCATTTATGTATCTTCTCATGTCACTTGTGTACAGAATTACAGGGAAATGGATTCAGAGATCGAGATTGTATGCTGTCGCCAGTCCCCGCAGGAGAGTTGTCATAGGCAGATGCTGTGTTGTTTGTTGTTTTGAGGATTTTTTATTTGGCAACAATTTCAGTAGCGCCGCCATGGTTTTATCTAGAGCTCCAAAACTTGTTCCATACAGGCATGGCCTCTCTATGGTCTTACTACCTTTTCTATTGAAAAATGTATCGCCTCTTATTTTTGAGGATTTTTTATTTGGCAACAATTTCAATAGCCTCGGCATTGTTGAATGTAGAGCTCCAAAACTTGCTCCATAAAGGCATGGCCTCTATATGGTCTTACTACAACCTTTTCAAATTGTTGCCAAATAAAATTCCTCGCAAAATAAGAGGAGATATTTTTTTCAAAAGTAAAGTTTGTAGTAAGACCATATAGAGGCCATGCCTTTATGTAGCAAGTTTTGGAGCTCTAGATTCAACGGCGACGCTATTGAAATTATTGTAAACCATAAATCCTTAAAAATAAGAGGTATTTTTCCAAAGTAAAGGTTGTAGTAAGACCATAGAGAGGCCATGCCTATATGGCACATGTTTTGGAGCTCTAGATAAAACAATGGCGATGCTATTGAAATTGTTGCCAAATAACAATTGCTCAAAAATAAGAGGAGGTACGTACATTTTTCAAAGGAAAAGGTTGTACTAAGACCATATAAAGGCCATGCCTTTAAGGAGCAATTTTGGCGCTCTAGATTCCACAATGGCGACGCTATTGAAATGATTGCAAACAAAAAATCCTTAAAAATAAGAGGGGCTATATTTTTCCGAACTAAAGGTTGTAGTAAGACCATATAGAGGCCATGCCTGTATGGGACACGTTTTGGAGCTCTAGAGTCAACAATGGCGACGCTATTGAAATTGTTGCCAAATAACAATTCCTCAAAAATATGAGGAGATATATTTTTCAAAAGTAAAGGTTGTAGTAGGACCATATAGAGGCCGTGCCTATATGGAACACGTTTTGGAGCAGAGTCAACAATGGCGACGCTATTGAAATTATTGCAAACAAAAAATCCTTAAAAATAAGAGGAGATATATTTTTCCAAAGTAAAGGTTGTTGTAAGACCATAGAGAGGCCATGCCTATATGGAACACGTTTTGGAGCTCTAGATAAAACAATGGCGATGCTATTGAAATTGTTGCCAAATAGAAATTGCTCAAAAATAAGAGGGGATACATTTTTCAAAAGAAGAGGTTGTAGTAAGACCATAGAGAGGCCATTCCTATATGGAACAAGTTTTGGAGCTCTAGATAAAACAATGGCGACGCTATTGAAATTGTTGCCAAATAAAAATTGCTCAAAAATAAGAGGAGATACAGTTTTCAATAGAAAATGTAGTAAGGCTATAGAGAGGCCATGCCTATATGGAACAAGTTTTGGAGCTTTAGATAAAACAATGGCGGCACTATTGAAATTGTTGCCAAATAAAAAATCCTCAAAAACAAGAGGAGATATATTCTTCCAAAGTTAAGGTTGTAGTAAGACCATAGAGAGGCCATGCCTATATGGAACAAGGTTCGGGGCTCTATAGACTCAACAATTGCGGCGCTATTGAAATAGAAGTTTTCTGTTTCTCCAACATTGTGTTTCTCTGTCTCTTTTTAGTCGGCTGATCCATGATGAATGTAACAATCGGGAAAAAAATTGTGTTTATATCGAGCCGGTTCTGTGTTTGTGAGTCTGTAGTGCCGTAAAGCATTTCGGTGCTTCGCGAGCCCGAGACTCCCGCGAGAGTGGGCGGCGGGCCGCCGGCAGAAACTATAGTTATGATATTATAACTCTAGTTCTATGATTGTAGGCGTAGCCGTCTAGGCTTCGCCTTGTGGGCTTGTCCCGTGGGCGTGTTTGCGCGCACTGAACATTTTCAACTATGCACCAATCAACGTGGGCACCGCCCACATTTCCCACGGTACCGTGTATATAAGGCGGCGCAAACCACCGCCGATCCTCCACGCTATTCTTTCAGCATTTGGAGGGTACAGCAGGTGGGAAACTAGACAGCTACGCCTACAATCATAGAACTAGAGTTATAATATAACTATCGTTCTATTTCATGTAGGCTACACCGTCTAGGCTTTGCCTTATGGGCTAAGGTAAAGCTGCGAGCGGAGCCCAATCAATGTACTCCTGCTGGACCCCAGCCAAAAAAACTGAAGTCACCAGGGCACATAAGACTCAAAAAAGCCGAGGATGTGCAAAACACAACAGCTTAATAAAAAAACGAATTCCTCCTAGATCAAGCAAGGCGAAGATCAAGAGAAAAAAGTGAGTCTGCAAAGACTCCGGCCCCAATCCGTCCTTCATGGAATCCAGGAAAAGTGAAGGGAAAAACCAGAGTAATACGGTTTCCATTAGGTCCGCTACCACCGGGGGCGGAGCTACCGAGTTCGACTCTCCAATAAGGAGCTTCTCTCGTCCGTTTCTTATTTAAAAAACGGCGGGAGGGCCATGCTGGCAGACAAAACCAACTCGTCAATCGGCGAGCCAATAGGAACCTCTCTACTCCGCTTTCCATTTGAAAAACGGCGGGAGAGAAATACTGGCAGTCAAGTCCAACTCGTCATCCGGTGAGAGAAATTTCAACGATGCCGCTTAAAAGAACATGCCTTCATTCTTAAGCCGTAGAAGGGGCACTGGACTCCAACACAGAGTTGCCGAGTGAGCCCCTGGACATGTCTAACATGTAAAAAACAAAGGGGCCGGGGGAAGACCAAGACGCAGCCGCGCAAATGTCTTCCACCGGAACGCCTCTGAGTAGAGCCGTTGAAGCGGCCATGCCCCATGTCGAGTGAGCTTTAATGCCCAATGGTGGCGCTAAGCCCTGCAGAGCGTAAGCTAAGCAAACACCCTCACATATCCAGCGAGAAAACCACTGTTTAGAGAGAGCTAGCGTCGCTATAACACACAAACAACTGTTGTGTGGAGCGGAACGCGGCCGAGCGTTTCACGTACATTGCCAGCGCCCGCACCGGGCACAGGAGATGCAACTCCACCTCCGCCTCACTAGAATGAGGCGGGGGTGAAAAGCCTTAAGCACAATATCTCTAGACCGGAAAGAACTATAATGTTCTTAGGGAGGAACGCAGGATTAGGTCTGAGAAGCGCAAAGGAGCTGTCCTCGTTAAGCAACAAGCAGCTCGGGCTGACAGACAGAGTGGTCAGCTCACAGGCCCGCTTAGCAGAGACCAAAGCCAATAAGAGCACCGTTTTAAAGGACAGGGCATCCAAAGGGGACTGAGACAGAGGCTTGAAAGGGTCCCTGGACAACCCGCGCAACACGGTGGGGAGATCCCAGCGTGGTGTAAGCACGCGCGAAACAGGCCTAACCCGTCTAGCCCCACGCAAGAACCTCTTGACCAGTGGATGGCTGAAGATCGGTCCACCATCACAGCCCGCATGGCCAGCCGAAACAGCTGCCGCATAGACCTTGATAGTGGAAAAAGCCAAACCCTTCTCCAATAAGTGCTGTAGAAACGCAAGCACGCTTCCCACCTCGCAATGGGATGGAACAGCGTGGTTCCTGTCACACCAATCAGAGAAAGTGCAACAATTCGCCGCATAGAGGGATGAAGTTGAAGGGGCTGGATAGTGTTGATAACCGCTTCAGGCAACCCTTTGCCCGTCCATGAGAGCGCCGCCAGAGCTGAGCGGTTCTCCGGAGCCACTATAATCAGGGACAATTTCTCCTGTCTGACCCGTTCCAGAAGAGGAAGAATCAGAAATGCATACAAGAGAACCCGCGGCCAAAGTGTGTGCGCCAACGCATCCGGACCCCAACGGGGGAAGATTGACGGGGTTGAGAGAGAACCACCACCTGCAGTGTGTGTTCTCCCTGCACGCGAACAGGTCCACCTGAGCCTCCCGAACCTCTGCCAGATCAGTCTGACAATGTCGGGATGTAACCGCCACTCATCAGACATGAGGTCCGCTCCGAAGTTCTGGGCGCCCGCGATATGCAGGGCTCTCAGATTGAGGAGATACTGATGAGCCCAAAGCCAGAGCTCGACCGCCTTTTGGTGGAGAGCAGAGGAGCGCACTCCCCCCTGTTTGTTTTTTGTACGCCGCCGCCGACACACCGTCTGTCCTGATCAGAACGTGGCGGCCACGTACCAGGTGAAAGAACTGCAACAGCACTTTCCTCACAGCGACGAGTTCCAGCACATTTATGTGGACTGTAGGGGGCGTGCGCCACTCGCCTCCCACCGAGTGAGAGAGGAACGCCTGAGAAGGGCGGGGGGGTTTCCCCAATATTCCAAGTCTGGTGACACCGGACGGGGCAGGAGGAGCACCCTGAGCTTTGTGTCGCACGGGGTCCAACCGTTGGTGAGCAAACCACCGCTGGAGTCTGCTCATAAAGAGCAGACCCAGGGGAACCAGCCCTAACAGGCGCATGGTGGACAGCGCGGCCACGTTTCTGAGAACCTTAAAGCGGGAGAGTGCCAACAGGATGGCGTCTCGCCGAGGAGGCGAGAGCATCGCTTTCATGGCGGCTGAGTCTAGGCAAAGCCCCAAGTAGACTATCTGCCGGGGAGCGGGAAGCTCTTCTCCCAGGTGATGTCAAAACCCAGGAAAGAGAGATGGTTTATCACCGTCATGGTGTCCCTTCTCGCAGCTTCCTCTGAGTTGCTAAGAATAAGTAGGTCGTCGAGGTAGAAGAGAACCCCCTTTCCCTGACGCCTGAGCGGTCCCAACGCCGTCTCCACACACTTCGAGAAGGTGCGCGGGGCCAGGGAGTAGCCGAATGGCAGGGAGTGGTACTCGTACGCCACCCCCATAAAGGCAAAACTGAGAAACTTCCTGTGCGCCTGCCGAACAGGGACGTGGAAGTAAGGATCCTTGAGATCCAGGGATGTGAACCAGTAGCCCTCTTTCACACATCGGAGCAGCGCTCTGATAGTGAGCATTCTGAATTTCCTCGCGGCAACGAATCTGTTGAACACGCAAAGATCCAGAATAGGTCTCTTCTCCACCGACTTCTTGGTAAAGTAATACCCTAGGTGTGACTCGTGGGGAGGGACGACAGTGATGGCGGATGATGCCGGATTCACAAAGCATTCTTAAGAAGAAAAAAGTTCTTAAGTAGCACTTTTTTTTAACTATGTTATTAAGACAAGATTTAAGAAGATTTGATATTCTTGAAGAATTTCTTAGTTTCTTCTTAACTTTTTTCTCAACTTTCTTCTTAACTTTTTTCCTAAGTTCCTACGTTTTTTCCTAAGAAACTATTTAAGAACAAATGAGATTCTTGAAGACAAAGTTCTTGAATTTCTTCTCAAATTTCTTCACAACTTTAAGATAACCCTTCACCAGTCTTAAACCAGCTGCAGTGAAAAGGTAAGTCTTTCTTTAAACATATCTATATGACATTTATATGAATTTATTAATATATTGCTTAACCCAAGACTATATGTTAAACAATGTTGTGAATTTAAGCTTGTCATACTATTATATATATATAATATAATATAATATTAAATTAAATGGGCCTAAACTCTGTCAGTTACTATTGATAATAGCCTACCAGACAGTGTTGAGAAGTAATAGTTATCAAGGATGTTTGATTATACTTCAATTTTCTCTTAAGTATATAAAGAAGGCAGTTGTATTTATTTAGATTATTAGATCATTTCAGTAGGCCAAGTCACTGAAAACATATTACTCTTTTTTTTTAGATGGAAGTTCTTTGGGTGGCAGTTAGGCCGTGGCTACACCAGACGCGGAAATTTTGCTTTGCGGACGCGTTGTGAACGCAGCAGAATTCGAAACCGTTGAAAGCAATGAGTGGCTACACCACGCTGAAACTGAATGTACCGCGCCGACGCAATTTTCCGTCTCGTAAACGGTCGTTGCCATTTGAAAGGGTCGATGCCCGACTATGACATATTGCGTCAAAACACACCGCGTACATCACAGCGTGGTAACTATGGTTACTATGATGACACAAAGACTGGCTATGATGGCAGACACAAACGGAATGAAATAACTTATAGAGTCGGCAATTCAAGATATAAATACAAAATATTCGTACAATACAACAACGATTTATGATAATTATGTTCTTGCGTCACTACCAGAAGATTGTTTTTACGAAGTAAAGTCCGTCAGCGGCACAGATCATAAATGGAAAGCCCACGTTGTCACTGAACTAAAAAAGGAACATGTCAACGAATGGATCGCTGCATACGAACAGAATAACAACATCACTATAAAGCTTATACTTGTGTCCATTTCATTATTTATTAAGAAATTATGGTAGCAGCTAGTGCATACAGAACCTTGCGTACTTCCGAGGGCAAGTTTTTCCACATTCTCCCAGTCACTTTGGAAACGTGTCCAATGTCTGCTTAATTTCCCCCGTTTCCAAGCTCTTTTATGACATCGGACTGTTAAACATAGCAATGGCAAACGGTGTTACATGGCAACCATTCATATGGAGGGAATATATTTCTTGGCGGAAGAATGATTATCTATGAATATATCGTTAAATTTTTCGTTGCTGTGCCTTTGTTTAATGAAATCTTGCTAGATCAACGTAGTAACCGTTTAAGAAAAGCAATAAGCCACTCGAGTCTGTGCTTTGTACTGTATAATAAATCCCCTTAGCTGTTCGATTAGCCTACAGTATAAAGCACGGCCTCTCGGGGCTTATTGCTTAAATATAATATAATACATACAATAATACATATAATAATACAATATAATGCTAAATTATACCGCAACTGCCTGTAAAAATGTATTCCATCCTATCGGCTTTTTAATGGATTTTTTTTTTGCACCTGCAGAGTCATTAGCACCGCTATGTTCCGCCATTTTTTCATAATAATAACAGGACCGACCTTATGTCGTGACGTCAGGAGCGACGTTGAATGGCATCGACCCTTTCAAATGGCAACGACCGTTTACGAGACGGAAAATTGCCGCGCCGACATTTCCGCGCGGAAAATGAAGACATAGACTGGTTTCTATTTTTTTTATTTTCCGCGAGGTTTGCGTGGGCCTTTTAACATAGAGTATGGTAATAAATCAATGAAATGTAATGAAAACCATTATATATTTTGCTGTGAATAATGAGGGAATCAATAAATCTGATTATTTCCCAAACCCTCGAGAGCTGTTACTATGGAGATTTAACGTTTTTAACGATTAAAACATTACTTTTCTGTTTGAAGACGACAGTGTATAAGATAGATAGTATACGTAGACACAGTGTAAGTATATAGATAGCAAGTAGGCCTAGATAGTTGATAGTTCAAGAATGGATGATTATTTATTAATTCATGAAGTTGAAAAACGAGTACAGCTTTACGACCACAGTGACCCGAAATATAAGGATAAACGTCAAAGAGATGCCGGATGGAGAGCTGTTTCAGAGGCAGTTGGCATAACTGGTGAGTAACTTCTATACTATACTTCTATACTATAAGCAGCTATTGAACTGGACCATAGTAATACTAATTATTCATAATAGTGGACGTTCCTCAAAATCATTATGTCTATAGCATTACTTTAAAATTGTTTTACTTAGTCTATAGTGCTTATCCTGAGAATGTATTTTTAAGTGGAAACAGATTAAAATGAATCATGGTGTCAACAAGAACGTTTTAATCAACATACATTTGGAACCAAGAATGTCTAATGAGAGACAGGGAAACAGACAGCGAGAGAGAGACAGGGAAACAGAAGAGAAAGAGAGGGGGGGGAGAGACAGACAGAGAGAGAGAGATTGATAATCAATATCTATTTACAAAATATCAATATATATTTACAAAAAGATATATATATACAATGATCATCATGTTATCCAAACCTATTAAACTACATTATTTACAAAATTATTTACACATTATGTGCACTATTTAAAGCTCCTTCTGGGGAGTCAAAGAAATTACAGAGGAACTCCCGAGTCTGAAGGGCTTCCCTGGGTCCTCTGTTACCCCCCATGTGTCTGACACTTTGCAGACCATGTTCTCCATCCCTTTGACCCTCTACCATATCTCTGTTCTTAGGCTTGATCAGATAATTATGTAGCACACATGCTGCCTTGTGTTAAATAATTGTAATTTCAATGTTGATTCAAATAATTGTGATTATCATTCTTTTCCATAATCAAACAGCCCTACAGCAGACCTGCTGCACGAAAGAGGGCCTCAGCACCTTTGGAGTCTTTGGAGGATAGGCTGCTGGCTATGGTCCAGGAGCCTCCACAGCACATGCACCATCGTGTGCCACAGGAGGAGGATGAGATGTTGCATTTTGCCCTCAGTCTGGTGCCCTTGCTGAACAAATTAAGTGGCTGGGGTAACCTGAGGGCAAAGATTGCACTTTTAGAAGGGCTCCAGGGTGTCCATGATCTGGACCAAGGGCACCAGCAGGCACAGATGCAGGGCCCTGGTCTAATTAGGCCATGGGATCAGACATCCCAGCCATCCCACCAGAGCCACCAGCCATCCCACCAGAGCCGCCAGCCATCCCACCAGAGCCGCCAACCCCAACTATTATATGCACCACCCTCACATGCACAGGCACAGAGGTACAGACCAAGTGAGGAGACTTGGGGGGAATGTGGTGAGAGTACTGTGCCCTCACCCATTCCTCACTACACAGACTTATAGTGTATTAATAGTGCAATAAATTGTCTATTTAAATCAATATTTCCTTTGTGTTTCTCTGTAACTTGTCAACACCTAAGCCCATGCAGTTTGTCTGAAATTGATGGAGTAAGTAAAGGCGGTGCAATGCCCCCCTGGGCCTTGAGCCTCCAAATAGAGGCCCATTGAGGACCACCCCGCTCTCCCCCCAAAACCATAATAATCATGGCAAAAGCTTGTGTGTTGGCCTACCTCAGTGTAACCACAAGTCTTTGCTTGGGTTCGACTGCCAGTCTGTAATTGGTGTCCTGTCGCTGGAGATCTGCACCAATCACTGACAGGATGTGGTCCATCTGCGTTGGTGTCATACGAAAATACAATCGATGGGTTGCAGCGTTAAAACGCAACTCCTCCGCCAGGTTGTAAAATACCCCTTGCTGTCGCCTGCGCTGGTTGATTGCAGTCACCCAGGTCCGTTTCCTCTTTTTAATCCTTTGGAGGATAACAAGTAAGGCAAGTGCCTTCCTCCTATTCACTGTAGCCACTGTAAAACAACTCTCTTGTGGTTAGATTGCACATCTGTCATCTATCCTAGACTATCTGCAACTAGCCTGTCTGTCATTAACGAATTAATCAGTTAGTTAGTATCACACAAACATACGTTTAAAACAACTCTGTAGAGGTTAGATTATTCAGAGCTTTTCATCTATGCTAATATGTCTGCAACTAGCCTGTCTGCAATACCGAAGTTTTACATAACTTGCTATATATCAAACCGACTTAGTCAGACTAATATTATATTGATCTTTGACGGGTTGCTGTAGACTTACGGGTTTACGGGTTGCTGTAGACTTAATACTTACCCATGTTACTCTGATCCAGATGAACTGGTGCCGATGAACTGTGGTTTATAAAATATATAAACACAGAGATCAAAAAAGATAAAGGAGCCATTTTTAACGCGTCCAGCTCCGGTTAATTTAAAATTTCCGCTTGGTGAACGTTCTATTTCCGCACGGCAGAATTTCCGCGTCAGGTGTAGCCGTAGCGTTAGGGAGGAAAATCCACCAAGGCCATTGAGAGACAGAATGGATCCGCTTATACTCCCTGATCACATGTTGATTAGACAATATAGGCTCCCTAGGCCTGCAATTATTTATTTAGCAGATATGCTATCAAATGACCTGAAAAGGAAAACAAGGCGATCGTCACCCCTTCCAGTTGTAACGCAAATTATGGCTGCCCTGAGATTTTTTGCCTCTGGGTCTTTTCAAATGGTGGTGGAGGGCACCCTGGTTGTGAGCCAATCATCCGTTAGCCAAGTTTCCAGCAACAGACGCAGAATGCATTCGAACCAAACAGCAATTTTTTGAAATAGCCGGATTTCCAAATGTGCTGGGGGCAGTTGATGGGACACATATTGCAATCAAAGTAAGATAATGTTATTTATTTGAATTTTTTTGCAAATCTGTTTATGCTGTTTATGAACGTATCAGCTTGAATCAAAAAACATTTCACGTGGTGCTTGAAGCGTGGCTTGGGCAAGGCGAAGCTTCTCCCTCTCGACGAGCAGCTTTTCCCTCTCCACCTGCAGGAGTTGCTCCTGAGTATGCTTCAGCATTTTAACTTCCTCCAAAAGCTGACGCTGAAGGGAGACCATGTCCTCCGTGTTGCTTCTGGATGTGGCAGGTGTATGAAAGGTTTCCGAGAATAGCTGGGATAATGTCTGTAACAGCTGTGAGTGGAACGATTGTAAATTAAACAGTATCAAAATGTATGGTTAGGTAAAACAGTTAGTGTCAGATACACTTATTAACTTATGTTTTGATGGTTTGTAAGGGCTTGGGTTGGTTCAGCTGCATTGATTGTGCGGGATTGTTCTGCATCCTGGTTGACTGCTATTACGACCAAAGTATCCAAAGAAAAGCAACAGAAACAAAGAAATGTGATGTTAGATGCAGCTGGCTAAAACAACTTACATTAGCAGGGTGAGTGCTTGCTCTGTAAGCTACACAGAGTAGCCTACTTGATCAAGTTCTAATATTTAAACAATGAGTTACCTTGCCTGGGTTTATTAAATGGCATAAGGTTTATTCAGTTTATCAAACACTTGTCACAGGACACAATGTTGTTGACAGCTTACAACCCATGGGGGGCCAATAGCTGAACTACTTGTAACCAATAAATAGATACATCTACACTAAACACTGACAACAACTCAGCCACCGCCAGTCTAACAGCTTGTTTCTTTGACAACAACACAGCCAACGCCAGTCTAGTGGCAGCTAGTGTTGTGATAGCAGCTAGTTCTACGTTTTGGTAGGCTGGAAACAAATTGTCACGGTCAAAGTAACCAAGCCTAGGTAAACTGCGGTCATCGGAGACGTAACTCAATCAATAATGGTCTCTCTTCTCTATGGTTTCATGGTCATCATAATAACTAGCAAGCGCTAGACAACAGTTGACACTCTTGATTGGCTTACCTCCTGCTTGCAGGCTATCGTCTTCTCCCGGTTCTCCAGTGTCCACTCCTCCATCTACTCCTTCAACTAACGTTTCGGCAATCGCCCCCAACAATTTCTCCTCCAGTGGGTCAAGCTGGATTGTCGTCTTCCCTCCTCCGGTTTTTTTCAACTCTCTTGCCCTCTCCGTTCCCTTCTTTTTTACAATAGATTTGATGTCCGCCCACTTTTTTTTTACAGCGTTGACATCGCGAACGATTCCTATATCCGCCACTGCAGATACAGTCTGGGCAACTTTGGCCCACGCCCTCTTTTTGTTTTCTGACGTTATCATACTGTCTAGCTTGCCAAACAATAATCTTTTTCGGATGATGATCTCATCGACCATCACCTCCAACTCCTGTTTGGAGAAGTTTTTGCTTCGTTTACAGGCGATGTCCTCCATTTTTCACAAATCAATTTCTCTCAACTGTCGGTCAACTGTTGGTTCAAAAACCTCGCGAGCGTTTTTAAGATAAAAATCTAAGAACATCCTAACTGAGAAAACTAAGAAGTTCGTAAGACAATCGACTGGTGAATAGCGTTTAAGAAGATTATTAGGAACTTCTTATATTTTTTCTTAAGAATCTTCTTAAGTTTTATCTTAAGAACACTTTTGTGAATCCGGGCCCTGGTCTCCACCAACCCCTAAAGGGTGGGGGACGGCGCTTGAACTGTATGGGATGACCCCATCTCAATGTGTTGTCCAACCACGATGGTAGAACGCACCGCTCTAGCCAACACGCATAGCGGTCGGAGAGAGGGCGAGCTGACAGCTGAGGAACGCTGTCCAGGAATAACCCGTATTCCTCGGCCCCCAAGGGGGGCATCCCATGAAAGAGAAGAGGCTCAGCGAGCGTGGTAGACGTTACAGAGCTAGTCGCTGTACAAACATCGAGCTGTCTAGACGCCGCGCTCGTGTCCACTGAACAGGCAACGAGCCTTCTAGCCGTAGCACTCGTGACCGTGTGTTGTCCGCTGGCTGTAACCACAGCGCGCAGACCCGTCTTCTCACCTTCCACAGACTGTAGAAGGGAGGTAGAGGGGATAATGTGGGGAACTAGGAAACTAGTACAAGCGGCCGTATCCACAGGCTTGTGTAATGAGTCTCCAGTCCGTCCACGAAGCTCAAAGGGACGCCGCTTCATAGAAGCAGGTGAACCAGAGGTTATGTAAACACGCCATCCGGCCGCCACCCTACAGACATCTGGCTGAGGGGGGGAAAGAGGTAATCTAAAGGAATATCGCTCTTTAGGGAGTATGTATTGCCGTTCGGTCGAACGGTCTTTCTTTTCTTTAGCAAGTTTGCGGAACTTCTGGCCCTGCGGTGCTGCTCTCCCCGGCTGCGGCGGCGGCTGCTGTTGCTTCTGCTGCTGCGACTGCTGCTGAGGCATTGGGGTTGGAGGTGGAGGCGGCCCCCTGGAGCGCTGGAACCGGCCTGGACCGCGCTTCCTCCCGGCCTGCTGGTGGGAGGAGCCTGTGAGAATCGCCCCGAACCGGGAACGATTCTCACGGAATGCTGGTGAGCGAGCACCTCTGAGACCCGGGGCCCAAAAAGTCCATCCGGAGCCAGCTGGCCCGCTCTCGTTCCAAAACTGCAGTGTGAGAGAGCCATATGGCCCTCTGGATCATGGTGGCCCACGCCATATGCCGGCCGGCCGAAACGGCTATCGGCTGGCATAGCTGAAGGATGGCGCTGGAGAAGCGGGAAACCGTCAGCCATCTCGCGGCCTCCTCCGGGCCGTAAGCCTCCCTGCCAGCCGACAAGGAGACCAGGGCAGAGGAGAGCAGGGCGATGTTGTTGACCGCCGCCGCAGATTGCGAGGCACAGACGAACACCCTGTCCGTCAGGCCGGTAATCTGCTTCGGGAGGCGGTCGGGGGGCAGCGGCGTCTCGTTAGGAGGCCATCCGGTGCCCGGACAGAGAAGCGCTGCTAGGGAAGGCTCCAGGCGAGGGAGCCTGAGTATCAGCCCACCCTTCAATGTTGGTGAAGTCAGTGAAGGCCCTCACCGGGGTCTTCAGAGTAGAGGGGTCCCCACCCGCAGTGGTGAAAAGGTGCAGAACCGGTGGGAACAGGGGGCACTGGGTAGCCCGCCGGGAGGAAGACAGG
The DNA here is from genome assembly GCF_031168955.1 of Gadus macrocephalus. Lineage (NCBI taxonomy): Eukaryota > Metazoa > Chordata > Actinopteri > Gadiformes > Gadidae > Gadus > Gadus macrocephalus. The sequence goes on from NC_082397.1 coordinate 24,072,105, forward strand.
GTGCGAAAACACTCGCCCTGCATGTCATCCGACATGGGGGCGAGAGGCGGGGTTAGCATAGGGATGCCCTTGATGGCCGCTGCCTCACCCATGATTGTGCTCGTCGTCGGCGTCCTGGGCGTCCGGAACGCCGGCCCTGAAGATGTCGATGGCCTCAGCGAGATCCACCGACGGGGAGAAAAAGAGGTGCCTGGAGAGGAGCCCCTCTTCAGGCAGCGCGCGGCAGGCGGCGCAGGAGGCGGGAGCAACCAAGGCAGCCGCGGCGAGTCACCTGAAACACGCCAGGTGCCCGTCACCCGGAGCCAGGGAAGCGGGACAGGAGGCGCCCTTAGGCCCTGAAAAGGGCCCCCCAGCTCTTATAGGAGCGCTCTCCAGTGGCCCTGAAAAGGGCCGTTGGTCCGTGGCCTCGCCCACGCCGCTGCCACCGGTCATCTTAAGGCTGGAAGTAATTTCTTTGTTTTACGTTTTCAGTACAAATGCTGAAAAAAAGGGAGGATTATATACACAGTATTTTTCAGTGCGCGCAAGCACGCGCACGGGACAAGCGCATAAGGCGAGGCCTAGACGGCGTAGCCTACATGAAACAGAACTTGCGCTAGGGGGAGTCGAAACAGCAACCAATCGACCCATAAAGTTTTATAGAACCACCACAATGACTCTTAACCTGTTATATTAAGGTAAAGTAAGCCAAAAGTTCCCCTTTAAGGTTGCAATGTTATAATACATTTAACATTACAATTATTAGAGCTAATTCCCCAGCCCAATTATATATATATACAAATTATTATATCCCATTATACATTAACGTTAGTAATCCGAAACTCTTGACAAATTGCGGTATCTCTGAGACATGATAAAATAACGTTACTCGCTTTAATTCATAAAAACATGAGGATCTTGCAATATGATACATAGCAGGTTCATAGAGCGCACGGAGGCCACAGTTCGTCTTCCCGCACTGGGAGCGTCTTTATTGCAAAGCGTAACAAAACAAAACAGAGACTTCAAACTAGAATTGAAAGTAATGTCCAGGAGAGTCCTTGCGTTCGGCGATCCACGACATGCGATCTCTGGTACGGAACGTGTTGGACCTCTCTCTCTCTGCTCCCCGGTTTTCTCTACTAACCACAAAGCAGGCACATACATACAAACACTCCCTGATTGGCCTGAGTGCTGACACCTGCTCGCACTCAGGTCCAACCCCCCCAGCCAATCCGGTGCGCTCCCAACCTGCCCATACTCCCCCTGCAGGCCAGACGTCACACGTCCCCCCACACACCCCCACCGCCCGACATAGGCCGGGGTCACATCCGGCCGCCAACTCACTCCCCCCCCCCCAGAGCGGGAGAGGAAGTCCGCCACGGCCATCTGCGCCCCAGGCCTGTGCACGACCCGAAAGTTAAAGGGTTGCAAAGCGAGGTACCACCGGGTGATCCTCGCGTTGACGTCCTTCATGCGGTGGAGCCACTGGAGGGGGGCGTGGTCGGAGTAGAGGGTGAACGCGCGCCCCAGCAGGTAGTAGCGGAGGGCGCCGAGCGCCCACCGGATGGCGAGGCACTCCTTCTCCACCGTGCTGTACCGACCCTCCCGGTCTGATAACTTCCGGCTCAGGTACAGCACCGGGCGGTCGACCCCCTCCACCTGCGCCCAACCCCCTATCCGACGCGTCCGTCTGCAGGGAGAAAGTGAGATCAAAGTTAGGAGCACACAGGACCGACTTTCCACAGAGGGCTGTTTTAATAGCCTCAAACGACCCCTGACATGGCTCCGACCACTGGACTGTATCTGGGGCCCTCTTACGGGTGAGGTCGGTCAAGGGGCTGGCCAGGTCGGAGAAGTTCGGCACGAACTGCCGATAGTAGCCCGCCAGCCCCAGGAACCGCCTCACTTCCTTTTTGGTTCTGGGCCGAGGGGAGGCGGCGACCGCCGCGGTCTTACCGACCTGCGGCCGGACCTTCCCCCGCCCCAGGTGGAACCCCAGATACTGAATCTCCCTCCGCCCGATCACGCACTTCTTCGGGTTGGCCGTGAGCCCCGCCCGTCTCAGCGACTGATTGACGGCCGCCACCTGCCGCATATGCTGCTCCCACGTTCCGCTATAGATGACGACGTCATCAATGTAGGCAGCAGCATACGCGGCGTGGGGCCGTAACACCCGGTCCATCAGCCGCTGAAACGTGGCCGGGGCCCCGAACAACCCGAACGGAAGCACCTTAAACTGGTAAAGACCGAGCGGAGTGGAGAAGGCTGTTTTTTCCCGGGTTGCTGGAGACAGCAGAATCTGCCAGTAGCCCTTTGTGCAGTCCAGAGTCGTATAATAGGTGGCCATGCCAAGCCGGTCCACAAGCTCGTCAATCCGAGGCATTGGTTAGGCGTCAAACTTCGACACCGCATTCACCCTACGATAGTCTACACAGAACCGGACAGACCCGTCCAGCTTCCCCACCAGCACGACGGGACTGCACCAGTCACTGTGAGACTCCTTGACCACGCCCAACTCCAACATTGTTGCCAATTCACGCCGCACCACATCTTGTTTGTGGACGGGCAGCCTGTAGGGGCGTGTCCGCACCGTTAAACCGGGCTGCGTCTCGATGTTGTGAGTAATTAGCGGGGTGCGACCGGGCAGGGGCGAAAACACGTCGGCGAACCGGAGTTGCAGACCGGCAACGTCCCGTGCCTGACTCCCTGAGAGACCCTCCCCCTGACCGACCGGGGGGGTGGGGCCTGGGCTAGGGACGTCCGGCCCGAGCTCTTCCTTCTCCGGTAACGTCGACGCAAACGCGACAGGGACCGCATCGTTCCACCTCTTTAGGAGGTTGATGTGGTAGACCTGCTTGTTTTCGCCACTGTCCGAACGCGCTACCACGTAATCCACGTCCCCAACCCGCCGTGTGACCACAAAGGGCCCTTGCCACTTTGCGAGTAATTTGGTGCTAGAGGTGGGCAATAGTACAAGGACCTTATCCCCCGTAGTGAGATCGCGTAATCTAGTCCCTCTGTCGTACAGGCGTCTCTGACTCTCCAGGGCTCGGTGCAAGTGCTCACGTGACAATACCCCTAGTGAGTGAAGCTTTGCACGCAAATCCATGACGTACTGGATTTCGTTAAATTTTTTCTTTAATGAGGTCCAGCTTTTTCCCCCCACAACGAATTTCGATAGGGGCCAAAGGATACTCGTGCACATCCCCGTGTATACACTTCACCAAAACGCTCGACGCCTCCACCAACGCCTCGGACCGCACCAGACGCTGGTGGATCATGGTCTGCATGCAGCCTGAGTCCAACAGCGCCTGGTGCGTACCCCGCTGTATCCTCACAGGGATACGGTACGCCTCGCCGGGACCGTGGGGAGGAGACCGGGCACTGGTGACGCGGACGACCTGGCCCACCTCCATTAGAGGGCAATCCCGCCGGAAATGACCAGGCCGCCCGCACCTCCAGCACCCCTCCCCTGCCGTTTGAGCGCCCGTCTGTGGAGTGGGGGTGGGAGGTGATTCACGTGCCCGCTCCGGAACGGGGACCCCCCCTCTTGCCCCCGGCGCCGGGCTTGGCCTGTCCCGTCATAGGGCAGCTGCACCGGTGCGTGGGACCGGTGTTGGTGGTCGCTGGGCCGTTGGTGGGGGCTGCAGGTGGCTCTCCGCCAGGTCGACTGCAGCGGAGAGGCTCTCGGCCGCCAAGGACTGGGCCAGCTCTGTGAGCACCTCGCTTTGGCTCTGCTGGAGCTGGCCCTGCCGTTCCGCCATCTGGGCCAGATGCCCGAGCACGCTTCCTAGCGGTGACTGGTCCATGTCTGCGTCCGCCCCACGTTGGGCGCCACTGTAGCAGGTCCCCCCACAATGACTAAGCAATATAACTGCATTGTGCTATCATCATACAATACACTATCGACATTGAGGATAGCATTTTCAACAGTATCATCATAATAATTTACTGCATGCTATAATTACTGTTGTTAGTACTATTATTACTGTTGTTACTATTATTACTGCTGTTATTACCAGTGACGGCTGGTGGTGATTTTGGGTGGGTGGGCTAACGAATGCATTACATTTATCAATACTACACAGGGCTCCAGACGCCATGAGGTCCCCTTTATATCTCTGTTCATAACTTTCATATAATGTGAATGAACAAGAATAAGGTGTAGAGAAATGCGTGTCTTTATTTGAAGCACAATTATAAATAAAAATAAAAATAAAGTGTTTAAAGTGCTTCACTGAGCTGAAATTGAACATTTCTAACTAAACCATTAAGCAAAATAAAACTTTTTTTGCCGTCCCTGGTTATTACTATTATTACTGTTTGAAGCATTGATCTTACTATTTTTAACACTAATATTACTGTTAGTGCTATTATTACTGTTTTGAGGTCAAATATTGCTGTTTCTAATAATTTATTAGTGTTGATAGTACTAATAATATAATATAATAAACTAATAAACTAATATAATCAGCACAAATCTATATCTATATGGTGATATGTATCAAATTGTGTGAGTGTTTAAATATGGTCGCTAGTGTTTACATGATGTGGTCGATAGTGTTTGAATATGGTCGATAGTGTTTGGGTGTGGTCGATAGTGTTTAAATGTGGGCGATAGGGTTTAAATGTGGTCGATAGTGTTTAAATGTGGGCGATAGGGTTTAAATGTGGTCGATAGTGTTTGAATGTGGTCGATAGCGTGTAAATATGGTTGATAGTGTTTAAATATGGTCGATAGTGTTTGAATGTGGTCGATAGTGTTTAAATGTGGTCAATAGTGTTTAAATATGGTTGATAGTGTTTAAATATGGTCTATAGTGTTTAAATGTGGGCGATAGTGTTTAAATGTGGTCGATAGTGTTTGAATGTGGTCGATAGTGTTTAAATATGGTTGATAGGGTTTAAATGTGGTCGATAGGGTTTAAATGTGGTCGATAGTGTTTAAATATGGTCGATAGTGTTTAAATGTGGTCGATAGGGTTTAAATATGGTCGATAGTTTAAATGTGGTCGATAGTGTTTGAATATGGTCGATAGGGTTTAAATGTGGTCGATAGGGTTTAAATGTGGTCGAGAGGGGTTTACATGTTTAAATGTGGTCGATAGTGTTTGAGTGTGGTCGCTAGTGTTTACATGTGGTCGATAGTGTGTAGGTGTGGGCGAGAGTGTTTAAATGTGGTCGATGGTGTTTGGATGTGGTCGATAGTGTTTAAATGTGGTCGATAGGGTTTACATGTTTAAATGTGGTCGAGTGTTTAATTGTGGTCGATAGTGTTTAATTGTGGTCGATAGGGTTTACATGTTTAAATGTGGTCGATAGTGTTTATATATGGTCGATAGGGTTTACATGTGGTCGATAGGGTTTACATGTGGTCCATAGTGTTTAAATGTGGTCCATAGTGTTTAAATGTGGGCGATAGTGTTTAAATGTGGGCGATAGTGTTTAAATGTGGTCGATAGGGTTTACGTGTGGTCCATAGTGTTTAAATGTGGGTGATAGTGTTTAAATGTGGGCGATAGTGTTTACATGTGGTCGATAGGGTTTACATGTGGTCCATAGTGTTTAAATATGGTCGATAGTGTTTAAATGTGGTCGATAGTGTTTACATGTGGTCGATATTGTTTAAATGTGATCGACAGTGTTTAAATATGGTCGATAGTGTTTAAATATGTTCTTTTCACTCACTCTCCACCTCATCCCTAACTCTCCACCTCAAGCTGGTGTGTAGTGAGCGTTCTGGCACCGATTGGCTGCCGTGCATCACCCAAGTGGGTGCTACATATTGGTGGTGGTTAGTGAGGTCCCCCCTTCACTTTAGGCGTCTTTGAGTGTTATTAATTATTATTATTATTCATGTTTAACCTCTGTTTTCCTTTTATTCCTAGTCTGTTTTACATAGTTTTGAATGATGACTATATGCTCTGTAAGGTGACCTTGGGTGTCTTGAAAGGCGGCTCTAAATTAAATGTATTATTATTATTATTATTATTATTAATAATACTATTTTTAGTACTATGATTCTGATTACAAGAGGAGCCATATGGTTCTTAGCTGTCTAGTAGAACACATGCTGTGAGGTCGGCGTCTCTTCAGCCCGAGTCCTCTCTCTAGCTCCTCGCGATGCTCTCCATCTTGGGAGAGCATCCGATCTCGTAGGCTATTTTTCTTGTGAGGTAATCTTCTTGGGTCGTTTGATTCCCCCGTATGTTTGCGCTTTACATTGCTGTCTAGTGAAAAAATATGTTTTCATTAGACAGCTGTCGGTTCACTTTGGTTGTCTGTCATTTCTCAGACTCTCTGGAACCTGGAGCAGGCCAGGTTCCAGTTCTTGGCCTTGAAATCTAAGATCAGACATGTCCAAAGATCATGTTAACCAGATTGTACATGATATGCGCCTGTGTTTATTTACAAGAAAAGGATTGAAGTTCCCTGAAAATGTCATTGTCCAGAGACATCTACCCTGACGGACATTAGGGCTCCAAGAGGCAAACATGTTCCACATGTCGTGTAGTGATGGCCCCAATGACCCGCAAGAAGAGGGCTGTGAATACCTCCCTTTAATAGCCTCATGCTCATTGTGTCTCTGTACCATAGACTGCAGGTAGACTGTCATCTACTGATTACTGCCGGATTTACCTGTACTAATCCTCAGTAAAATACTTTTATAACTTTCTATTCACTCCGACCAGTCTGAACAAAACACACAAGCACACACACACACACACACACACACACACACACACACACACACACACACACACACACACACACACACACACACACACACACACACACACACACTTATTTATAAATATATCGCTCGTTTTATGTATCGTATCGCTTGGACAAAACATATTAATAATATATAAATATAAATATAAATATATATATATATATATACGGCCGTTATCCCAGAGCGAGCGGAGCTGACCGGAAGTCGTAGCTGACCGGAAGTTGCAGCTGCCGTGTTTAGTCGCTTTGTTGTAATTCCTGCAGATTTTAGTAGATGCAATTATGGAACCGAGCTGGAGTACGTTCTTATTCCAAGTGAGTAGCATCGCGCATCGGTAACACGTTACGAACGTTTTGAAAATGTTGTGGTCTTCTTTAAAACCGTACGCAGAGAAATAAAGTGAAACTATCCGAGCAAAACAAAGGTGGTAACCTCTTCGTCCGACGGACGGGGGGCTAGCTCGATGTCTGGTCTGCTTATGTTCGGAGAGCTTCATCTTATGTCCGTCTACGGTCGACTTTTGGACGATGCGTTCATAGCTATACTTTGATTTTAGATGATCGTCCTTTCATCGGTGGGATCTAAACCCGCCGGCTCTCGCGAGGCTGGCGTGGGATCTGTTCACGCGCGCGAGAGGTCCGAGAGTTCTGTGCATGCTAACACGACTAGCAGAACTTTACCTGGTTAATCTGTGGTCCGTGAATGCTAACACGACTAGTAGACCTCTACCTGGTTAATCTCTGGTCCGTGCATGCTAACACGATAGACCTTTACCAGGTTAGTCTCTGGTCTGAGAGGTCTGTGTGCTAACACGACTAGCAGACCTCTACCTGGTTAGTCTTTGGCCACATTAACGTCCATTCCTGTAAACGTTACAGCCTGTGTCTAACTGTTAAAGGTGTATTTTGAAATAACTTCGATGTTTACCAGTGCTTGTTCAAAGGGGATTGTTGGAATGGGACCTTCACTCCCATTCCAAACTTTTCCCAGTATTATATTTTCCCAGAATGTGACCCATGGAGGTGTAAAGAGAGCTGGAAATGAAAACCTAATTCATTTTGTTCAAGTGTAGACCCTAGACTCAACATGTGTCCTGTCATGGTCAGACCTGGCAAAGAAAGATCTATAGCTGAAGGGGCCAAGGGCTTCATGAAGGGAGTCCATCAATGTATTCATCCACTGCCTGGTAGCAAAACAAGAGCTAAAAGTAGGAGAGGTCTGACTAAAAAGTCCTGTGTAACTTGTGGTAAATATGGCTTTGATGTTTATTTTCTGTAAACCCTCCAGTCTAAGATGTTTACCTCTGAGCTCCTGATATACATACTAAACACCTGATCACTGACCATCAGCTGATCAACCTTATCATGTGCAGATTACAGGGGCCCGTCATTTTAATCATAACTATTGTTCACTAGAGATGCAACAAGTATTAGGAATAACCACGTTAGACAGTTTCGTAATTGTTATATAAATAATTTCACAACACTTCTGATGTCTAAATTACATGCAGCTTAAAAGCAGATGTTATTAATCACTGCCCTTAAAGGCATATTGTACGATTTTCAGTGATATGCACTTTTTAATATGTTGTTGAAATTGGTTTATACATCCAGACAGCAATAAATAACTTATGGGCAATGAAAAAGAAGCGAAAAAAAAACGAATTCTGTATCTGCTATAAACCTGTTAAAATGCTTACCAATCGGAGACATTGTACCCGAATCTAAAGAACCAATCACAAGCCTGCGCGTTCTCTCCCCTCTGTGTACGAGCCTGAGCCGGCCTGAGCGCGTTCACGGAGGGCAAAGAAAGCGTTGTTATCATAGTAGTTCATGACAGTGGACTAGACCTAGTGAGCCTACAACGTTAACACGATGGAAGAAAAAAAACAGAAGTTACCACTGCCACCGTTACTTGCCCCGGTTCATCCTTTTAAAAAGGCAAGAAAAGGAAAGACAGAAAATGAAAAGGCAGCAACAAAAAAAAAGTTGGAGAATGCTCGAGGAAAAACAAGAATAAATATTGGATTCGCTTTTCGGCGACAGCTGAGGGAGTTGAATGGCCTGAAAAGTGACGCAATGGTTGCCGTTGAAGTAAGCCGTAAGCAGCATTAGCGCTCGTGCACGGCTCTGTGTCGAGGGGTTGGGGCAGGGAGTCCTGAAGGGTGGGGGAGGAGTTAAACGGAACTCCGAAGAGAAGCTAATTTCAAATCATGCTAGCTCTCTCACATCGTACAGTATAGCTTTAATTGGATCCCATGGTACAGTGCTGGAAGTCTACGCCGGCACTTACCTGGACTGCAGGACGTGAATATGGGTTGCTTATGATAACATGAAGGTGTGCCGTTGTATCGCAAGAGTTTCGTTGGAGTGATGTTGCGTCTCCAAAACCCGACCACTCCATCATCATCCCTCTCATTCACAAACAGCCATTCGCCATGGATTATCCAAAGATATACACTCTAAACACTTGATTGTTGACCAGTTGATCATATTTATTCTATTTTACAATAGGATAATCTGTGTTGCACTAAGATTAATAAGCAAAACTTCAGTGTGATTGAGTGATTCTCACTGTTGGCGACAACCTGACTGAAATCAATACGGAGCAAAAGAGCGCTTGTTGTACCAAATTCGGAAAACTTTAGTTCCTGCGTAGAGACACTAGATGTCAGCAATACTCCCCGTTGCGCAATGATGTTGGTTAGGAAAAGTGAGTCGAATTCATTTTACACAGCGCTGTCTTTTCCGATGTTCGAAAGGAAGCACCTTTTCATCTCTGCTTGACCCGATGAAGTTTTCCACAAAGGTTAAGGAAAGGAGGCATAAAGGTTAGGAGATTTGACTATTCGTAGAGGCCCTTGGTGAAGTGCACATGTGCTAAGCAGCCAGCAGCTGTACGCACGCACACACCGCATGCAAACACACCGCACGCGCACGCGCAGACACACAACGCACGCACACAGACACACGCAAGCGGGACGCAGACGTTGCAAGACAACGGCAAGATTGAGGCCCCGTCCACACAAAGCCGAAACGGGCGAAACCGTTACGGTTTCGATCTATCCGGTTTCGGAATATCTCCGGAAAGACGGAGTCAAGCGAAACCTGGTAGATCTGTAGAAATGCTGTAGTACACATTCCAGGCCCATAAGGGGCGCTGCTTCTGCTACAGAAATCCAGAAGAAAAATAAATAATAATTAGAGTCCGTCATTCTTTTTCTCTCATTTCGGTCGCGGATCCTGAATAAATAATGGCTTAGCAACCCAACAAGGGACATGATCTGCTGCAGAACGATTACAAGTGTGTAGTCCGCCATCATCTTTATTGTTGTGAGTTCTGAGACTCCACGGGCTTAAAAGTCATTGGCTAGAGGGTCGAGGGGTGGGGCGATGACGTCATGGTTTACGGTTTCAGTCGGTTTCAGGCGTCCACGCGAATCCAAAACGAAACCGGGTAGATTTGAAACCACCTCCGAGGGTGGTTTCAGAAGTTTACGGTTTCGGTCAGCGGATTCGCCGGCTTCGTGTGGACGGAAGGTCGAACCGTACAAGACCTTTTGCGGTTTCGCCATGAAATCGGCTTTGTGTGGACGGGGCCCAAGATATCAGCCCCGCCCTCAACACACTCTCCCAGATGAGACGTTATGTCTTTAGACTACACTTTATTTATTTTTAAATATTACCCACCTCCTCGAGCATCCCGCAATGTCTTGCGTTATTGATATCACCCCCTCCCCCCTTCCGACTGTTTTAACGGCCCCGCCGTCGACAAACTCTCCCAGGTGAGACGTTCTGTCTAGACTGTAGAAATTGCGATAAAAGAAATTAAGAGACAATTTCAACATACAATTGTTGAAAGATTAATATTTCCCAGTCAATTTGTGTTAACCATGCTGAAGTTGCCTAACCAACAAATCATTGCAAAAGTTAAAATTGACTCAATAAAAGATTTAATAAAAGATTTTCAAAAGTGATCTGTCAACATTTATAAACTCTGAAGAAAAGCAACCCCTGAAGAAAAGCAGTCTCTGATTGGCCTTTTTGCAGATGGAGACAGTGTTGGCTAGACTGGGTAGCCCCGTCCATTCTGCTGGCGATTTGAGTTCGCCCTGCACAAGGGTCTGGAGAAGAGCAATACATTTCTTTCTGCTTCCAATACGTTTTTGCGGGCTTTTCCCCTTGGCGCTATTGGCTGGTTTAAGACAAAGACTACAGGGAAGCGACGGCAAGCAGCCAATCATGTACAGAGTCATTTGAACTAGGCCCGTTGATTACGCCTCTTGTGCTGAAGAGAATGACAGCAGCTTCCCAAGACCAACGTGCAATCTACGATTGATCTTGTCTGGCAATAGCCAGACTTAGTGTTTGCAACCAAAGTAATTTTATCATCCAGGTTGGTGCCCAAGTATCTATACTTGCTTACTGTCTCCACAACTAAACCATTGATAAAAGTCGGTGCAGTGACAGGAGGGTTTCACGAAAGTTGATAAGCATCTCTTTTGTCTTGACAGTCAGTACGTTTACATGCACAGCTTAATCAGATTAAAGCCATAGTTCGACTATGCTCCTCAGTTTGACAACTGCAATTTTCCAATTATACATGGCGGTGAGAAAATCAATTCATTGGCCGAAGCATGGCATACGGTCACCGGTACGATAGGTGGCGCTGTACCCATTTCAACTAGTAGTAATAGAGCCACCGGCTGACCTCTTGAGATCAGCAGCAACAACAAACTCAGGCGGCATTCGAGAAAGATGTTTTCAGTAGACAGCTGTCGGTTCACTTCGGGTCCATGTAATTTCTCAGACTCTCTGAAGCCCAGATTAAACAGCGACACGGAGGAGAAAGGGATTGTCGCCGTATGCGAAATCCCACCAGAGCAGCTCCTCCGGCCGCGGAGCAGCAACTCCGGCTGCGGAGCAGGCCCTCATACGGCAATAATCGCTTTCTCCTCCATGTCGCGGTTCATTCTGGACTTCAGAGAGTCAAAGCCAAAGTTCCTTTCCCCCAATTCATTCCCCACCATGGGAGAAATAACCCCCACTACGAGTCTTTTTGGGAAAGTACCAGAGAGTCTGAGAACCCGACGCAGTCTTTAAGATTCATATCATATCGGAGAATATAATTCGGCCACGGCACAATGAATGAATGAATATTATAAACATGTCGGAAGAAAGAAAATATATTTTGACAGAAAAACTTTTAATTCAGCCTTTTGTGAAATCGAAGCGTAGTGTGAACTAAGGTTGGGCGATCGTCTACAAGCTTCCATCGTCCGATTGCGCCCCCTAGCGATCGCCGATAGTCGATACTATCGGCGGGGGTTGGTCGCTGATTTATAAAATTGCCCTTTATTTTTTAATTTTTAATTTTTTTTTTTTTATCAAGGGGGTCGTCAATATCACCGTTTTATGTAACGCCGGAAGCAACTACTCCTTTCTGCTACTTTCAGTTGGTTTCATTGAAGCCGCCTGGTCAACCGCTGAAAATTCAACACATCGTAACCAGAATCACAGTTTTAGTTTCTTACCGGCATAGTTTTCAGTTGCTCTCATTGATTTCCTTTGACGCCAGAGCTTAAGGACGTTCATGCACACACACACACACATGCAAAAGCTCCGCCACGTAGCCGTGTTTATGGACACTTATGATCCAATTAGAAGTGGAGAACAGCTCAATCAGAATAAAAAGTTATCATATATACGCTCAATCTGAATAAAATTCTTCCATATCCCTGTAACTTATCAACCCCAGCGTGTCCGGTTGCTAAGCGACGTCAACGTCTTTGGCGGACTATTTCTCTGCTGATCAACACTACGAATGGTAATTGTAAAAAGTCACACAGTGTGAAGATATTGTTTCGTTTTGGCAAGTAGCTTGTAATAGGCGGGATAATGTATAATATAATGTATCCCTTACATCCTATAAGTCCAGACCAATTCGATTTAATTTAGTAGTGCTGCAACGGTTCACGGGTTACCCGTGATCCGTCCGGATCAACCCTCACGGTTCGGGACGCACTACGAGTCTTTTTGGGAAAGTACCAGAGAGTCTGAGAACCCGACGCAGTCTTTAAGATTCATAATATCAGAGAATATAATTCGGCCACGGCGCAATGAATGAATGAATGAATATTATAAACATGTCGGAAGAAAGAAAATATATTTTGACAGAAAAACTTTTAATTCAGCCTTTTGTGAAATCGAAGCGTAGTGTGAACTAAGGTTGGGCGATCGTCTACAAGCTTCCATCGTCCGATTGCGCCCCCTAGCGATTGCCGATAGTCGATACTATCGGCTGGGGTTGGTCGCTGATTTATAAAATTGCCCTTTATTTTCAATTTTTTTCTTAAAAACTCTTATCAAGGGGGTCGTCAATATCACCGTTTTATGTAACGCCGGAAGCAACTACTCCGTCCTTTCTGCTACTTTCAGTTGGTTTCATTGAAGCCGTCTGGTCAACCGCTGAAAATTCAACACATCGTAACCAGAATCACAGTTTTAGTTTCTTACCGGCATAGTTTTCAGTTGCTCTCATTGATTTCCTTTGACGCCAGAGCTTAAGGACGTTCATGCACACACACACGCAAAAGCTCCGCCACATTGCCGCGTTTATGGACACTTCTGATCCAATTAGAAGTGGAGAACAGCTCAATCAGAATAAAAAGTTATCATATATACTCTCAATCTGAATAAAATTCTTCCATATCCCTGTAACTTATCAACCCCAGCGTGTCCGGTTGCTAAGCGACATCAACGTCTTTGGCAGACTATTTCTCTGCTGATCAACACTACGAATGGTAATTGTAAAAAGACACACAGTGTGAAGATATTGTTTCGTTTTGGCAAGTAGCTTGTAATAGGCGGGATAATGTATAATATAATGTATCCCTTACATATATCCTATAAGTCCAGACCATTTTGATTGAATTTAGTAGTGCTGCAATGGTTCACGGGTTACCCGTGATCCGTCCGGATCAACCCTCACGGTTCGGGACGCAAGCGATCTGCGGATCAGCTGATAAAAAACAAAAAAATGTTGTATGTTCACGTGACCAGGGCATTTTCAAAGGACAATTCCGGTATTTAGCACATTGAGCCCCGTTTCTGGTTTGTCTGGGATGAAATATAGTGGTTGACACACCGAAATGTTGACCATTGGTCCTGTCTCAGGTATTTGGCTCATTTCGAATTGCTTCAGAATGACTGGCTTTGGGCAGTCACAAACCTGTTCTTAAAACAAGCCTAAACGTTTGTTTTCAGAAATGTGCAACTCGCACTAACCACTCGCCGAGTGGTTAGTGCTGTTCGTTGATGTTCCTAATCAAGTATCGTAGCAAAATAGTTTCTCTTGTCTTTTATTTGGCGTTTCGTAAATCCCATTGAAACGGAAACCGGAAGCGGAAATTGGCTGTTTATGTTTGGTTGTAGTCTTTTCGCTCGGTTCTCCGTATCAACAGTAGGGCTAGAACCGAGCGAAAAGACTACAACCAGCCGCCCTTTCTGTTTCCGGTCAACGAGCAATGAGTCTTACAGCAGAAATCAATGGATTTACAAAATGCCAAATAAAACCAGACAGAAACTGTATTTCGCTACCATACTCTCCCCAGGCAATGCAGACATCCTGAATTGAAAGTTGTAAATCCAGGTCTGCTGTGCTTCCTTTGGACAACGTTTTTTATTTTATTTTATTTATTATCTATAAATGCATACGATTAAATTTTATGTGGACACAAGCACAGTGTTTCCCCCAACACTGTGTTGTTAAGGCGGCCGCCTTAACAACACAGCGGCCGCCTTAACAACAATAGGGCCCCGCCCCTGCCTTGATTACCAATGTTCCCTTTTTATTAAAAGAAAATATATATATTTTTTATTTTATTACATTTTTTAATAATATTTTTTTAATTATTATGCATTAACAAAGTAGAAATCTCATAGGGAAAGAAAACATACTTCCATCAGGTGTAAAAAATAAAGATCAATAATGCATCGGTAATACTACAATTGAATTGAAACGGAGACCCCCCCCGCTCATTGACCACCTTGACTAAGACATTTACTGGGGGAAACACTGAAGCAATTTTTTTCAATATTTACTATGCTTAAAGGGAGCAGGATTATTACCTAATTTTTATTTTTATTTTGTTTTTACACATTTGAAGATTTTATTTTAAGTCACATTTGTCTTGTTATCTATTTTGTTGTTGATCCGAAAATGATCCGACCCGTGACGTGACATGATCCGAACCTTGAGTTTTGTGATCCGTTACACCCCTAGAATTTAGTCATGCACGCTTAATGCAACTATCAATCAAATAATATAGGGTTCTTAATCCGACTATGAGAAACCCAATTCGATTTGATTTGATGTGTGTACATGCATTTTAGGGGTGTAACAATATGCGTATCATAACCGAAATCGCGACACTCAATGCCACAAATCTGTCTCGCAGTCGGAACGGAATGAAGTGGCCACCGATTATTGACAGGCTGGGTACTTTATTCTACTGGACTCGTTTGTTTCTTCACTGGACACACACACCCACGTTACCGCTCGCTCTCCTCGCTCGTCCACTCACACGCTGACGACACACACACACACACACACACACACACACACACACACACACACACACACACACACACACTTACGCTACTCGTAACACTTTGCCTCGTTATTGCGAATCAGACGTTCATGTTTTTGCCCATCTATTTGAAAGTTAGGCTATTAAACATGTTGCATTCTATACGGCCTGATATGAAGCGGACGAGGCCACGGCGAAGTCTGGTGTGGGACCATTATGATTTAAAAAATGACTTCTTGGGGAGCACTATAGGCCTACCACTCAAGGCGAGGTTAGCATCGAAGCAGAAATAAAGAACTTTCTGAGCCCCTGGATTGTGGAAAGTTGTTCCCCCGCCTTGCCAAGTTAGCACGGAGGTATTTGTGCATCACGGCAACGTCGGTCCCCTCAGAGCGGGTGTTTTCGGCGGCTGGACTGACGGTCACCAGGCTGCGGTCGCGTCTGACCCCAGAGCATGTCAACATGCTCATCTTTCTGAGCAAAAATTCGTCGACTGGTTGGTTAAGTTATAACATGATTGTTTTTTTGATATTATTATTGTTATTATTTTGGGAAGAAACTAGGGGTTGTGTTTATTTTTAGTTATGTTTATGAGCACCGGCTTCGAGCTGCATGCTCCGTTGCTTAGAGCAGAGTAGCGCATAACTATTGAACGGATCTGGTTTAACTGAGTTGTTCATCTAATAATAAAGATCCCAATGAGGAAAACACGCTATATATTTTTTTTAAATGTAAAATATTAACGATTAATTGATCGTTAATTCTCCCGACGATCGACTAAGACAACTTAATCGAATGCCCATCCCTACTAACAACCAAATCCAGCAATGTTGCTGTGGCATCCTCTCTTCCTTGCTTGATGCACGAATTTGAGTGGGTCAATATGGCTCTGTGTCATGGCCAGAGATCTCCTCTTCACGATTCGTTCAAAACCTTTCATAACTAATGAGGTAAGCGCCTGGGGAATAATCATTCAACACATTTGGGGATGTAACCTTGGCCACTGGAACAACCCTGGATGCTTTGCATAACATGGGAACTTTGTTCTGTGATATAGAGAGCTGGAAAGTAAATGTGAAAATGGCACACAAGAACAAAGTACAGTTTTTAAGCAGTCGGCCGCTGATAGTCAGGCCCCTGACTTTTCCTGATATCACCCCTTTGAATCCAGTGGGCTGCAAGAGTTTGCCTGGTTACGGTATGGGAAAAGGGGAAAATGTAGTGCACCTTTGTGCTCAGCAGGACAAGAGATTGCTATACGTCTGCAGATGAATGTTACAGAGAAAAGACATCAGAGGTCATCAGGGCTTTTTCAGTGTTTCTCATGATGCACGGCGAGAAGATGCTGTTACCCTTGGTGAGGAGCAGGTTGGCACATTGGTGAATTGGTACAGAGAGCTCTTGACAAACGGTACATGTGATGTTACAGCTGTCCAAAGGCAATGGAGGATGGTGAAAGCATGAGTGAAAGGTCAGTTCATGGATAAAAACTACACTGTGTTATGAAAAGTGATGCTAAGGAAGGAGCTATTCTGCACATATTTTAAGGACATTCTTAACTTCATTTAAATTATGCTTGTGCTTCCCATGTCTGTGGCTCAGTGAAAAGAGGAGTCTCAGCACAACAGAATCAAGTCACAATTGCGCAGTTCCCCATGTGGTACAACACTAGATGACTCAGTGACTTGAGATGTTTGGATACCATCTTTCCCTTCCAGATACCGATTCCGGAAAAAAAAAAATATTCTACTAACCCTATAAGATTGCTGTATGGCCTAGCTCGGGTAAACCCTTTGTAAAATATTACTTAATAAAAAACATAGAATGAAGGCCCTAGAACTTCTATTATCTAGTTTGTTTGTCATAACTGAAAAAGAGAAACTCAAAACTAAATAAAAGAATAACAGTATAAAACAGCAAGAGGTGCAGTTAAAAACATTTTTTTTTTTATAAAATAACGAATTGCAATTAGTGTAAAACAATATGTGCAGCAGCTACACACAGTTAAAAATAAAAATAAGTTAAAACAAATAGGCTAAACATTGCAGTAGCAACTTGGTAGTGCTCACAATTTCAAGAGCAAGGGCAGCTTCTTCTTCAAGAAGATGAGCATTTCAGCGCTCTCTCCTACCCTGTTCCTACTCGCATCAACAATGTTGGATGCTGCGCAACAGCCTCTCGCTATCCACACTGGTCCAAGGAGCACAGAGACATTGCTTGCAACACTGCAATTTGAAAAGCTAATGTGAAGTCCAACCATTGTGCAGTTCAATTGAGCGAATACCTTAGGCACACGCCAGAGCTCCAAATGTCAGTTGTAAAGCTAACCGACTGCACGTCTTTTAGCCTATATGAAATGTGTTCCCTCACCCTCTTTCTTTCTTTCATGTTTATTTCGAATATGTAGACAAAACAAAAACAACAAATTTGGCCAATTACAACAATAAAGCCATTCAAGAATGAATAACAAAAACAAAAATAATAATAGTAATAGTAAAAATAAAAAGCAAAAAGAGTTTAGTCCTATAGTTTAGGGTTGGCAGTTTCGTAACTGTATTTGGACCCGTATTTCGGACCTGGCAAACTGTACCGTGGCTCCAAATGATCCATTAATTGGCAGAATGGTCAGTGTGTCGGTTATCTTTGTCACGCTGCAGCCCCTCGACTGTGGAACAGCCTCCCGGACCACTTAAGGGCAACACAGACACTAGACTGTTTTAAGACTGGCCTAAAAACCTTTTTATTCATGCAGGCATTTCCTACTTTTTAAAAAATGTATACATTTTCTTAAACTGTCCTTTTGTCCTTTAGCACTCTGAGATTCTGCTTAGAATGAAGAGTGCTCAACAAATAAAATGAATTATTATTATTATTACCTTTGTGGAATTCCTTGAGTCGTTGGAATGCGGCTTACAATGATTGCTGTTACAATTCATCCTTCCCCCCCCCCTTTGCTTTGGTGCCCTCATCGTGCTCTTTTGCGGGTGTTGGAGTTGGCAACACTAGTGCCACCCCTCGAAACTGAAGTTTTGCATACTGTGTAGTGTACACTTTGCCGCTTTACTGTTGGGTTTTTGCAGTGTAAAATATCGCCAACTGACATTTTGCTAGCTCTCTGATAACAGTTAAGCCACATCCTTGACAAATGCACACATTGCCAGACTTACAGTGGGACCCTAAATGAGTGATGAGTCCATTAACATCTGCTAACACCTCTCGTGTCTGTCTCTCCAGCAGGCCAACGAGGCTCTGCACCACCAGCATCACGCTGTTGGAAACGGCCTTCTCCCCCTCCTCAACTCTGAGCCTACTGATCAGAAACCAGTTCTGCCTATCCTCATGGAACAGAAGCCCCAGGTCAGTGCTACAGAACTCCTCAAGGACAATGTTGCTAATGGGATCGGTGGTGGAGGTTTGGCTCAAATCGCCATCGTCAAGAAAGAGCACAAAACAAAGACACCCTTTATCTGCGGCTACTGCAACAAGGCCTTTAGGGACAGCTATCATTTGCGGCGGCATGAGTCTTGCCACACCGGTATTAAGATGGTGTCCAGGCCTAAGAAAAGCCCCACAGCTCCTACTATGGTGCCTCTTATCTCCACTGTATCACGACAGAACAGTAGCCACTCGTACATCTCCACGGTGGCTGGCATCCTGACCACCGCCACCACCTCCACAGGGACGGGCGCCGTGGCCCCCATGCAGCACCAGCACCAGCACGGCGTCGCCAAGAAGCCCCCGAAGCCCGTCAAGAAGAACCACGGCTGCGACATGTGTGGGAAAGCTTTCCGTGACGTCTACCACCTGAACCGCCACAAGCTGTCGCACTCTGACGAGAAGCCGTTCGAGTGCCCCATCTGCCAGCAGAGGTTTAAGAGAAAGGACCGTATGACCTGTCATGTACGCTCACACAACGGGGCGGTTCACAAGCCCTACATCTGTTCTGTCTGTGGGAAGGGGTTCTCAAGGTGTGTATGAGACACAGACACAGAAACACACAGACACAGACAAACACACAGACACAGAGAGAGGGAGGAAAGTCTGCCGATGATTAAGGCAGATATTATGTTTTTCTTCTATTAGGTTACCAATATCAATAATTAATGCAGCGTTCTCTTTTTTTGGCTTGATAACGTTTATTTTAATCATAACAACCAGAAGACCACAGGTCACTTGGTTTGGTTTCTCAAGAATGAAACTTAAGAAATTAGTAAAGGTAAGCGTGAGTTGGATCAACTCATCTGAAACCCGCACTATACTTTTCTACAACAGCTATTTACCCCATTATAACACATGTGAACTCGAAACCTTTGAGAATAAATCAGCCTATCCAGCAGGATCAACCAGGGAATTTGAGTGAGGCCGCCACGGTCTGACCTCAGTTCAGGTGGCAGTAAAGGATTTCAGGAGGAGTGAGGAAAACTGTTAGACTGGGTACCCCCAGCCGTTTTGCCGGCGATTTGAATTCGCCCTGCAGCAGGGAGAGGAGAGGAGCAATGCATTTCTTTCTGCTTCCGATATGCTTTTGCGGGAGCCAATCACCAAGCTGGCTTTTCCGTCCGTCTGGCGCGCTATTGGCTGGTTTAACACAATGACGACAGGGAATTGACGGCAAGCGGCCAATTGCGTCCAGAGTAATTTGAACTAAGCCTGTTGATCACGTCTCTTGTGCTGAAGAAAATTACAGCAGCCTCCCAAGACCAATGTGCAATCTACGATTGCGCTTGGTCTGCCAATAGCCAGGCTAGAAAACAGTCTGACTGTCCTGAAAACCCAAACCGCATACATAGAAGAAGGCATTACGCTCATAATAACTGATGTAAAAAGGCACATAGAAATTAGGTCTCAATTGTATCATTCATCAATAAATTGGCTACATTAACCTCGTAAAGCCTATCTAATTTGGCTAGGACCTCCTCTTGGCTCCCAGAATAGCATAAGAATTTGTGCCATGGATTCAACAAGGTGTTGGAAATCTTCCTTCAAGGTTCTGATCTTAACATGATCGCCACACATTCATGATGATCATCATCCCTTCTCACCTCATCCCAGAGCTGCTCTTGGGGCACCTTATGATGTTTCTCCCTCTCCTCCACAGACCCGACCACCTGAGCTGTCACGTCAAACATGTCCACTCATCAGAGAGGCCCTTTAAGTGCCAAGTAACGGTAAGATTAAGAAGGTTTTCTTTAAAGTGTAGTTATTTATTTCAGACTTCTAATGTCACCACCATAAGCTTAACAGGAACATGTGTTAAAGTATCAGGCTGGCATGATCCAGTGTATAGTATAGCTGACCTCCTGAATCTCCTGGAAAGAGACGTCAAAAATGGCATGGAGAAACGGGAGACCAACTGTTTTGCCCTCTGGGCTTTGAGCATTGGTATGCCTAAGATCTGAACAGAGTTCCTTAACTGAGGTTACTGGAATGAAACAAACTTTAAATCCACAAAATAACCATTGTCAGCATGTCAATGTTTAACATTTGGACTCCGAAGAGTAGGACTCAAAATGTGTAGTGTCTTAGTGTCACGATTGAACATTTAACTCTGATCGGATTATATACTCTAATATATAAGATTTAGGTTAATATTATTTCCATTGGTGTTCTAGGAAAAGTACCAAAAAAAAGAATATAAATAGAACAAAGAGAGATGTATCAACTGTTTGATTAACAAACATGATCTGGCAATGGACATCGGTGATTCCTATGATTCCGTTTCTTTTCATCTTACCCACATTTTCTGGTCAGCCATAGGCGATCCCTGTGGTATGATTCAACTAGTCAACCAAGTATGCGATAGCCTATGGGGATATCTGGATGATCTTTTAATACTTGATAACAAGAAAAACGTTATAAGAGGAGTGCAGATGTAGCTATGTAGTGCTGTGTAGACGGCCCCTCTGGAGAAGAACGGTTGTAGTGCTGTGTAGACGGCCCCTCTGGAGGAGAACGGTTGTAGTGCTGTGTAGACAGTCTCTCTGGAGGAGAACGGTTGTAGTGCTGTGTAGACGACCCCTCTGGAGGAGAACGGTTGTAGTGCAGTGTAGACGGTCTCTCTGGAGGGGAACATTTGTGCCTCCTGGTGAACCAACAGGGTGTGAGGCTGCTTGGTGTCTGACCTTTCCTGGTATAGTCTGGGGAGGCGAGCGTCCGACCCAGTCTACTAGTGATGATGTAGCTGTGCGCCGTAACTAAAGAGGGAGACACCGTGCCCATCTGGCAGAGCCCAGAGAGGAAGGGACCTGCCTCGCTGGAGAAGCAGCAAGTACAGTGGGGAAAACTGTAACATGGCAAAGTCCTGCAGTTATGTAATGGTACATTAGAATCAAATATACCCTAAAAAGTTAAGAATGTTCCATTTCAGAATCCACCACTAGATTATAAGTAGGGATGCATATATATATGTACGTTTAGTGGAGCTCTTTTTAATTACTTGATGACCCGTTATGTTATGTCATAAGTTTGTTAAAATCTGCAAATAACTGGTTACCTTATTTAACAAATAAATGTAGTATAAAAAATACAATAATAAATTACAATATGACCCTCTAAAATGTAGTGGAGTAAAAGTTTCAAGAAGCATAAAATGCTTCTTTATTTTTTTTTAAAGTACCTCCAAATTGTTCTCAAGTACAGTACTTAACAGGAATAACATTCCAACACTAGACTTAAATTACCTTTGCATTGCATATTATTGCCTAGACCACAAAATGTAATTGTTTTTATAACTTTATTATTCCAAAATATATTCTGTTTATATACATCAATCTAACAGCAATTCCATACTAAAGTCCACCAGGAAGGAATGCAATCTCCTGGAATGTAAGGAGGACATGGCATAATATTGTGTTACAGCATTTGAGAAAAGTATACCGGTGAAGTTGCCCCCTTCCCCTTAATGCATGCTGGGTGCTTTGCTTTTGGTTTCACCAACGGGTGGAGGACTTTATCCAGACTTGGACACTGGCTGGTATAAAGTGGGGGTCCACATTTTCCAATTGGGCCCAAAAGTCAGCTTCAGACCTATTTCGTAGCACATGTACTGTATCTTTAATAACTTATCACATATCAACACCCACCTGCCTCTAGTGTTTCATTGTTTGTTTTTGCATTCATGTACGTCTTTCTACAATGTAGTAGTACAATCATAACGTTAACAATTGTAATATTGTTAATATTTAGATTATTGTACATGGTATGCAATAATCTGATATCCACTGTATGTCATTCAATAGGCCAAACCTTTTACATCAATACAGTAGTATATTAAAACTGATCAATCACTTATTCAATATTAATAACTTAAATTCAACTGCACTCATGTGGATCTGTGAGTCTGAACTGCCATTCACTACAGACTATGAAGGGTTTTCTTGTTTCTGAACCTCCTAATCATGGATAACAGTATTTACATTTCAACTGTAAATTTTGATCTCCATCTCTACCTACTTTTTAAACTATTAAACCAGCCAGATTGATCCTGCAGTCCTCCAATTTTTTTTTAATTTGTTCTCTGAATTGTTGTGCACCATTTATTAATCATCCAATCCAGTAGAGTGGCAGAAATGGCTACTAACACGTTATTTCTTTAGCTAAATGTATTATATCTAGTTGGCTATTAGCAGACATTTTTCCTGCTTACACCTATCACACCAGACCTCTGTGAGGTAAATGGAAATCAAGAATTGGACCATAAATGAAAAACGACGTGACACATCACAGATAATATTCTATCATCTACTAGTTGGGACGAGTAACTATGATGTAAATATGCAGTTCTGCTTAAAAACACACCCAGTACCTATGATCAAAATGTGTTCTGATTCATACAGTGACTCTTCTGTCCATTTTGGCTTTCTTCTATTTTCTTGTGGTTCCAAGTTGTATTGTATTATTTCAATCTTTAAATGGATGGTTTGGGATCATTTGTTCAATGATCTCAAACTCTGTGTTGCTACCATCCATAGGCATGTACTTCAGCCTTTGCCACCAAAGATCGTCTGCGCTCCCACATGATCAGACATGAGGGCAAAGTCACCTGCAACATCTGTGGCAAGATGCTGAGTGCGGCCTACATCACCAGCCACCTGAAGACCCACGGCCAGGCAGGCTTCAGCAGCACTGCCTGCACTAACAAAGGTAGGATCCCCTGCACACTCCTCTGTACTCGCTCCAGGCTCATTTGGACATGTGACACATCTAGACCCAACTTCTTGGTGAAAAGTTGTAAACCAGCAAGTTGGGTGCCAAAGAAAAGTCGGGCTCCTTCTTTCCAGGGATTCTTATGTTGGTCTTTCTTCCCAAACCTAATTTCATTAGAGAAGAAGACTCAAGTTACAACCACAGATATCTGATTTTGATATTCCAACCCTGTGTAGTTATTTTAAATTGCTCTATGGTGTAGCATGTAACTCAATGATTAGACAAAGGACTAAAGGTACGAACACACCAAACGCGTACCAAAAGCAAAATTTTACCCGCGTTAGCGGCGTATGAGCTGCGTATATATACGCGCGTACGCGAAGAGTTCAAAAAATTTAACTTTTTACGCTCATACGCATGACGATTAGCCGCGTTGCCCAATCAGCGTTGAGCTTGACCCGACGTCACTGGCAGAGAGTAGTGACGCTTGCACAGAAGCATACGGCCAACATCTTTCTTTATTCTGGGTGGAAATAGTAACATAGTTACGCCATTAAATGCGTTTATGTAAACATTTTTAGCGAGAAATGGGCATTTTACTTTCATAATGTTCGCTCTGTGAATGTGAATGATGTTTGGTTTGATAGTTATGACGAAGAGGGAACGCTCCGTTCACTTGCATGGACAGAGTCTCTGGTTGCTAAGCAACCTCAACGTCTTGGCGGACTATATCTCTGCTGATCAACACTACGAATGCTGGAAACACACCAGACACACCATGTGAAGTTATTTAACCCGATTATTGTTATTTATATCTGAGATTATTTAATCTAACCCGATCCAAGCTCTATCATGCACCCAAACACGGTGGCGTTTGGGTTTCCTTCCTCGGACTCCTAAATCCAGCGCAGCCACAGGCGCGTAGCTGCGTACGTAGGACCATTTTTGACACAAAATGGTCAAGCAACATTTTAGCTGCGTTACGCGCGTGTTACGCGGGTTACGCGTTTGGTGTGTTCGTACCATAATGCCTGTGATTGGACAGCAGGGTAAATGCTGCCACCTGCTGGCGATTTGCAATTCTATAGGCAGCGAGTCTTCAAAGGATGGGTTATACTTGTGGTCCCCAATTCAATCCATGAGCTTGATTCCTAATTAGTATAGATTGTTTCGGGCTTGCAGTGAGTATGACACAATTTTTTTAATGTAATTGTGGCTAAATAATAAACAAGGGCAAAAACTTTTATAGGACAGGGAGCCAGCAAACACAAAATCCTTGGGGAAACTGGGGTAACTCTTGGGAAACTCCCGGTAAACACTACAGAAACTCCCGGTAAAGGCCCGAGGGGAGGATTCGTACATTTGCATTTCCACATGCAGCCCCTCCGGGTATAATCCGGAGCATGTCTGGCCTACAGTGCACATGTGAAAGGGTTATTATAGTGTTGGCGGATGGGTGTAGAGGGAGTCGGTAATTTACTTAGGTGTTGTTTAGGTTAAGCCCCCACTGGCCTCAGCCAGAGGGACATAAGGATGGGGTCACCATCAGCGGCTCAACATACTTGATGTGCTTCAGCTGGTGTTAGTGATGCAGGTCAGGGACAGACCCTGGTGTAGCACATCAGTCCATATGGTTCCTCATGTCCCAGAGTTAAACTAACAACGGCTCCCTTTCCTGCTCGCCTTCCCATCCCAGCACAGTAGTAAGGTTGTTTCCTCTTGGATATTTGCCAACTGTCTTTAACTTTATGTTCTCATGGATTATAACCAGCGCCAGATTCAGAGAAGTTATTGATGGTCTTCATTGTTACTGGCTGTGTGTATAATAACGTAGAAAAGGGACCAGCTGCTAATGACTATTACGGTTTATAATGATTACATGGCTGTCTTTTTGTTTATCTGCCGTACCGTATTGTGCACCTGTCCATTGCCTTTTATCCCTTACTGCACATGCCCTGACCTGCTACCCCCCTATCAGATACATTGCTTTAGTTTCTTAAGATATTACTTCACATGCGACAATCAAGACTGATATGGGTATGGTTGCTAACCCTAGCATCAATCAAGCAAGTAATTATTTTCATGGTTTCGTAACCATGATCCTCTAACCCCTACGATCCTCTAACGCCATTGCTGAATCCATGTGGGTGAACCACTGTATGCAGTGGCTTTCCAAAGTGTTCAGACCCCTTCACCTCTTACACACACAAGGTCCAGTGTAAGATTGGATAGCAACTAGTGGTGGTCAACTGAACAGCCCCCCTTCCGTTCCAAAGACAACAATGGCCTGTTTTGTGTCCGGTATGTTTTCTTTGTTTTGCAAAAAAGTGGTAAAAAATGTATTGCACCGCAGTCGCCAATCGACGGCGCTAGCCTTAACCAATGAGAATGGGGTATCTTTGTCATAGTCACCATGGTCACTGCTGAGTGACCATGGGACGGTGACTAGGACGTCCTGGGACGGGGACTAGGAGGTCCCGGGACGGGGGGTTGGATGTCCCGGGAGGGGGGGTAGAAGGTCCCGGGACGGGGACCAGAAAGTCTGCCAAGCCTTCGTTTACCGGTCCAGTACCTGGTTTTGTTGGCCATGGGATCTTGTTTCAGGGGAGAGGGATGTTCCTCTCCATAGGACGACTGTTCCTCGCTGAGGATGTTGGAGGCAGGCTGAGTAGGGCTGGCCGGCCCATCCTGAGATGGGAGATATTCGGTGCTGCACAATAGTAGTGGAGGAGGTGATGTGTTTTATGTTTGGTCTAGAATGAGCTACCTAGCACAGCTCAACCCAATAGCATTGACATGGTGTGTGTGTCTTTGCAGAGCAATGCATTGCTATGCCCTGGAAGGAATGCAAGTGTCTGTTAGCGAAGGTCTAAGATAGACCAAAGGAAAGAGAAACGACTGCTGCAGACCTTCCTAGACATGCTGAGAAGTGGAAACTAGGGATGTGTCGGTCGCGACTGATTCGGTACAACGAACGAATCCCGAACGTGAACGACAAGAACTGGTTCCCCAAAACAAGAAGAACTGGTTCTTTGATTCTTTTTTTTTAACATAAACCAAACATATGGTCACGTAAATAAAATATACAAACGAACAGAGCTCCGTCTCCCCGCGACTTCCATTGATTGAGTCTACAACTTTCTCAAAGATTCAGCCAACGAGAGGTAGAAATGGTGTTGGAATGGCACCTGGGTAAACCAATGACAAGGCGGTACCGTTGAATATGCGCGCTTTCTCTGTCTGACGTATCTTGGGTCATACCATTCGACTCATATCCCTACATTTTTTCGAAAATAGACTTGACCTCCATCTGTTTATTGGATAAACGCATTTCCCAATCCCAGGAGTCTTTGCTCCATTCTACGTCAATTTAAGAACAAACAAAGAAATTAAACTGCAGTTCGTATTTTTTATTTATGACCATGCAAGTTCTGTAATGCCTGAACAATGAAGAATTAAATGTAAAGTAAAATAAAATTATCAATGTAAAACCATGAATGAAATATAGAGAGTAAGCAAGTGGTATAAATATTGGTGGGACGTTCGACATACTATATAGCAGGCATCTCCAAACGGCGGACTGCGGTCTTGACGGTCCTATCCGGACCCACGACCAATTAAAAAAATTATAAAAAAATTTTTTTTTATTTTTTTTAAGATGTAATCTGACGTAACGAACGAATCAAAACGAACGAATCAAATGAACGAATCGTTATAGTGAACTGAACTGAAAGAACTAGTTCCCGGAAAATAATCATTTTGCCCATCCCTAGTGGAAACGGACCACAAAACCTCCTCAGTTCACGTTCCTGCAGGGGGATAAAATAAGGAGATCCCTACGGTCTATAGAGTTACAGGAGAAGGCCTGTGCTTTGTACATTGTGGATATTGTTTTGCTGTGGTTGTACATTGTTCTTGCGCTGAGTTTCGTTTTTTTGTCCTTGGTGATCATTGGGTTATAATAATAAATAATTGAAAGGACAACACCAGACTGGGGGATAGGTTCAGTGGTAACAGTCTCTCCCGGCTTCAGTTTAACGTCGAGCGCGGTGCACCGGCAACACACCAGCACTGTCTTCTATATGAGGAGAAATTTAAAAAAGAACTTGTTTGGTTATTCACACAAACCTTCTCTAACTCCATACTGATGTGTCCTGATTCCAGAGACCAGAGTTCTACACTGCTAGGGTTTATAGAACTCCCTCTAAAGGCTCTTCTGCAGATCAAGTATTGAGCCAGATTCTGTTGGTGGCGGATGTTGAGTAGAGACAGTTACGATGGTTGGAGTCTGTCCTCTCACTTCTGTTTGTCTCTTTTAACATGGTATGGATGGTGCATTGTTGTGCAGGAGTCTTTGTTCTAGATATACCAGCCATGCTACTACTAGAGGATGAAGTGGTGTGACAGTCAATGCCAGATATCTTGCTGAGAAGGAAGCCCCGTCAAATAGAAATGAAGAATGTGAACATCAGAGGGAATGCCCTCCGCCCTTACTGTTGAAAGTGGCACCCGGTTAAGGGCACTGATGCTGCTCTCTAACCCATGTGTCTATTTTGAACTAGGCGTAACTGACTGGCAGTGGAACAACACAGTGCCACAGAAAGGTAATGCTGTAGTCTTTAGCAGTGACCCCAAAGGCATTACATTGATGGGACTATTGTGGCAAAATGTTAACAGAATTATACAGCTCAAACAACCAGGGCTGGTGTCTTAAGTTAGTCATCATATATGCTGTTTTTGTTCATAGCTGTGCTATTATGTAGTGCTAAGGGTTAATTTCAAGGAAGCAGGATCAATTGATTAACCAGATATTAACCTTAATATAGGGTTGATAGCATTGATGTTGACACATGGCCCTGCATAGATCCTAATCTGTCACTGGCCTCAAACAGTAGGTTAATAAGTCACTGTTAGATGGTTAATCTTTTGATCCTGCTCTTTGAATTTACCCCTCAGGTGAGTTGACTGTAGGAGAGATTTTAAATAACTCGTTCCAAGTCCTAATTGACATCTCTCGAACTCAAGGTAGGTGTTTTTCCTCTACTAACATCTAAAGTGGTGTTTTTGTTCTTTGCATTGATGCATTAAGCCTCCACAATAGACAGCTGCATGTGGGCTTCGCCTCATGAGAAATTCAACATAAAACCGAAAGAGCTGCTTCAGTCTCCAACACTTCTGCATTGTGTTTTTTTTTAATGTATTTAACAACAGATCCCAACATTGTGCACAACTCGACCCCTGTGACACCGGTCACCAACCCGTCAACGATGAACCGCAGCAGTAACAGCAGCTACCCAGTCACTATCGCTGCACAGATGAACATCAGCAAGAGCTCCCCGGGAGGCCACCTGCAGCACCCCGGGGTCACCATCACGGGGCCCATCAGCCTGGCGGCCGTCAGCCTCCCAGCCGCTGCCCACATGAACCTGGCCCACCCACTGGCCATGAACCTCTCGGGCCCGCTGAACATGGCCATGAGGCCCATGGACAACATGTCCTTCCTCTCCCAGGTGCTGCCTTCCTGCCCTCCTTGGTAACGTTGGGTTCCTGTTTCAGGTGATGTCTGGGACAAGACGCTGTCGAACGGAAAACCGTTTGCTTTAGTTCTTTTGCCTTTTTGATTTGTTAGCCACCCTACTTTGTCCCGGGCATAAGGTACGAATCAGAGTGTCCCCATGCGACTTTAGCGTTGAAAATCCGAAAACAATTGTGTAGCTAGTGTTGATTTAAATGTTATTATTTTGTACAGATGTTTTATTTCAATGTTTTAGATGATCAGTATTCAATATTTTGTATGTATTTTCAACACGACTAGATGAAAAGGGACGTAGGTTATCACATTCAATGACGCCCGTGTCTCTAATGCATTATAAACATCTTTATGATCTTCTTATAGCACTAGTTCTAAGTTTCATGAATTCATGAATATTGATAATGCTTTATAAAACATTGTAGTCACGTATCGTAATACTTCATGACTGCTGGTCACTCACTGGCATTCTTTTGCTGCAAGGATCAAAGAGTGAGGGTAAAAATAATTCTGGTGGTTGGAATCCATTGCAATCCATTGCATTGTGAATTATAATCACTGTTATAATCAATTATCTTTTGATTATTAGTTACTCTAAGTGGGCATTGGGTGCTTAAGTAAATACAAAATCATTTGATTAAATCTTGGCAAGAACAACACAGAGCGGTGAAATATGGATTTATTTGGTAAGACTTTTGATGATGAACAACTAAATGATGGACTTTCACATAATGTTTCCCCCCAAAAACACATGAAAGTATCTAAAGTCAACTAGACCCAGGTTCTATATTTAATAGGATTGTGTACTTGCCGTATCCCAGAGTTTTCCAGCGAGTGAGGATCCCATTACAACCCAGTCACCTAGCTAATGTGTAGTTTTAACTTTACAACAACCTTCCACACCATGACACGGTTGTGTTTTGTATACATTTGATCATGGATAAAAGCGGCACACTTCTTCTCCATCATTGAATTAGCCACACTGCATTAGCTAAAGCTGTATGGGTGGTTACTACTTTAATGGCAAGTTAGCAAGTGAACGCTATGTTAGCTTATGATACCCACGGCTAGTTCAGTAGAACAAAATAACATAACATGGATAAACTTGGCTAAACTGAAAAATCTTAACGACGTCATGAACCTCTTTGAGAGACCCCTCAAAGAGTTCAACATTATAATGCATAATAAGTGATTGCATTATACATTGTTTTTAATGTATTACAACTACGAGAATTATAAAACACCATGATCATGCAAAAACATTCAGATGACTTCAATTATTAACATTTTGAGACTTGTCTTGACCTTATAAGTTATCAAATGCTTTATAATGTGTTGGGATGAAAATGAACTGTTAATATGTACGAGTGCTTATTACTATGATTATACAATGCTATAAACCACAGGTATGTTGATAATGCATTGTAGACGTGGGCGTCATGGAAAGGGTCCTGAACACAACGTTTTACCTTGTTTGGTGTTTTCAGAATGATTAGCTATGATAAAGTAAAGCTAGATATGACTTGTGAACAGTCAATTCCATCCAGATGGCAGTATTATTACCTCCTTTATGTAGACGGCACCGGCCCAGAGGCCGCACTGCAAACAGGCCCCCAGAGAAGGGCCTGAGGAGTCTTATGAGTGATTTTTAAGTTTACCCTTGTGGATCTCATATCACAGGTATAAGATGCCATCGCTGTAGCTCCTAGCTCAGGAAGTATACTGGTATTTTTTATTCTTATTTATGAAACCCAGAGGAAATACCTCACTCAGACATCTCGACTCCTAAATTCCTCAGATAAAGCATTTGTTTACTTTGTCTTTGTTTCTCAGTTTTTGTAGCCACTACGTCAATCTGGTCATTATATTTTTTCACTGGGTTATGGAAACATGATAAAGAAGGACAAAGGTCCCTTAAGCCAATACTTCACCCACTTTTACTTCCACATTACTGGCTGGACATAGGTAGAGCAGAGCATTGAGCTGCCAGAATTTGAACTAGAGACTTGACTTGAACTGGCCTGCTCTGAGACTGCTCTGAGCATGGCCTGCTCTGAGACTGGCCTGCTCTTAGACTTGACTGCTATGAGCATGGCCTGCTATGAGACTACACGGAGCATGACCTGCTCTGAGACTGGCCTGCTCTGAGACTGCTCGAAGCATGACCTGCTCTGAGACTGGCGTGCTCTGAGACTGGCGTGCTCTGAGACTGGCGTGCTCTGAGACTGGCCTGCTCGTGAGACTGGCCTGCTCGTGAGACTGGCCTGCTCGTGAGACTGGCCTGCTCGTGAGACTGGCCTGCTCTGAGACTGGCAATCAGTGGAGAATTGAAAGTGAAAAAGTTTTTGTATTGAATATTACAACAGCCTGCAAGGATTAATCAATCAAGCAAAAAGCAAACAATCTAAAATAAAATACCCAATAAATTCCTTAATTTATCACCCAATTAATGAATGAGCACAGTCTCAAGTTAAAGACATGAGACTTGGACCTAAGGACATAACTGGCGTTCATAGAGTTGAATGTTCCTACCCACAGCTCTGCCGCCCTTCCTTTATGAAGCCAGGCGACATCCCAGTGCAACCACTTGGACATAATGGTCTATGCACTTATTAAGTTCAACTAAAACAATAAAGTACACATTCAGACAATATTTGAAGGCTCAATGCAAGTGAATAGGAGGTGATAATGGACTGCTTCGTACCAAACAGGGTTGTGAGATGTGCTCTTTTGAATTGATTTGATGGTGGGTATGTGAATATTAAGCCAAATACACAAAGTGGGTGAAATATTGCATAAACTGGCAATTTTATCTGTTAATGCCTATTCCACTGATGGCATACGTGAATGTTGGAATGTTCCTGAATGTGAGAATGTCAGCTGGTATCAGAATGGATGCGGAGCATGTGACCCTGTGGCTCACTTCCTGCTGTTCAAAACCTTCAGTGTCCATGTCTGGACAGACTTGTCCCATATAACGTAGAACGCAAACAACGCTGTGCTTGCTTAAGGGAATCATTAATTTAAGGACCATTAGTTATATTGGTGAAAGAGTTGTGTTTTCATTCTAGATGTGACCCTAGCTAGTTTTCAGGCACTACACTGTACCTTGGTGTCCCAGGTGATAAAGCTGTGCCTTTACAATAAGTATCCACATCTCACTCCAACATGTACTGTGGTGGAGTTGTGTAAAGGGAAACTAAATTATTTTAGTTGAAAGTCCACGTTTTGCCTTTTCAAATGATTATCAAATTTAAAATACTGGTGTGATGGAAAGCTGTATTTTCATCTCAACAGTTACTGTGAATATATTGTTGACATTCAACCATAAGTGTCATTTTATGTAACTGTAAACAAAGCCTTTCGTCAACCAAAATATAATTTGTACGGTATTTTAACTATTTTCATGATGAATTTGGCAGATATTGTGAAGGCAAATGATTGTAGATCTTTTTACCATTTAGTTAAAAATTGTGTTAGCTATGTCGACACGCACTAAGAAACATATTACCTTTTATAAATCTTTTTGTATTAGGACACTAACAAAGGTCATTTTTTTGTATATATGAAGAGTATACTTTCTGATTAGCAGAAAGGTAAACATTCCTACATTCGTTTTTTTTATGTAAATCTGTTGAGAATAATTATGTATGCATTATAGCGATGTTATGTGCCTTTTATTTGGATTCGGCTGAATAAAAGAAACAAATGAACTGGCTGGTCTGTAATGCTCAGTCGAAGGATTTGCGGTAAGATGAGTATTGTAATATCCTATTATATCATGTGATATCCTGCCTCTACAGATCATTGAGGATCTATGAGGTAAGGCAGTGGTTTGTTGATCATATCTCAAGTTGCTTGACATAGAGGTCTAGTAGGCTGGGTTGAAATTGCCTCCCTTTTTCTGTCATTCCCTAAAAGCTATAGAAGGAAAACAAAATATTATTTAGGGAACACTAGTAAGGAGGGCACTCGGCCACTAATTTGACCCGAAATCCTTTGCAGTGGCGTAAAGTTGTGTAGAAAAGCCGTCGGGGTAAAGATGTCACCCCTTGCCAGCTCAAAAAACCTGTCTCTCCATCGCCATTAGATTAATTTGATCACATGAAGACGGCGATGTCATGGTCTAGTGTGCGTGCAGATGAGTTCACATCAATTAGGTGGTCCACAATGATCCCAAACAGTTAGTCCACACGTTTTGGACAGCACTACAAGACATCCCAATAGAGGGCGTAACAGAGCCCTGCACTGGCTTTAGTGTATCAATACAGTTTGAAAGGATATTGAGAAGATACGTTTAGGTTGCCACGGTTTGGGGAGCCTCAGGATTTTTTGGAAAGGTGGTGTGTGTGGGTGGCATCTTTACCCCGACGGCTTCTCTATACAACTTTACACTGCAAAGCATTTCTGTTCCCTAAATGTTTCGTTTTTATACCTTTAGTAGTGATTATAACAAATGATCAGAAATTGCATCTGAATGGTTCATGGTTTGAGTGGTTTCACAGTCCCATGGCATAAGCAGTGAAGAAAAATTATGTGATGGGCAGGAAGTGAAGGGATTAATAACATCCAAACTGCAGGTTATTTTTTTTTTAATCTTTTTATTTGAGCTGGGTATACAACAATCAACAAACTGTACAAAGAATGTCTGTATATCCCTTCACCAACATAAACACATGCATACATACATGCATATCTGCAGACATAGGCCTACATGCATGCACATATAAAACACAACAATTTGCTGTAATTAATTAATAATCAATCTCAAGCTTGTATTCATCAATTCTTAAAACGTAGATTACCAAATAAAAACACATAGGAACTAGCCTGGAACAGAAATAACATTTGTCATCACATCTTGTGAACTGTAAAACACTGGGGACAGACAGATTACTGTAGTCATTTTCACTAAAGATATATATACAGTATTAAGCATCATGATTAACAAAACACAAATGTTTGAGACTTATGTAAAGCTGGTCGCATGCATTCAATATATAGAGATAAGTAGAGGGAAGCAAGGAGAGAAAGATTACTGCATTAGGTAGGCTAAAAGGCTATACACCATATACAAATATGTATGCATAAATGTATGTGTGTTAGACATATGTATGCGTATAATACACCCTAGCTACTACACTAACCTATGTCTATTTAGAATATATCAGCAGAAAATTATTTAAACATTGACCTTCAAAAAGAATACAAAACTTATCAAACAATAGGCCAGTGAGACTAAATAGCGGGGATATTGCTATATTAAAGGAAACACATTTACAAATGTATAATAGGCCTACATTGATTTTATAATGGAAAATATATAGTAGGTTTTAACAGTTAGTTTCATTGTCTTGATGAAAAGGCTGATCATCTTCTGTTGTCAGAAATAGTTGTGCGTCTTCATCAAGTCCTTCTGCTTGTCTGTAGAACTGGAGAGAGCCTGCAATGTCCAACGAGTTGACGTCAATGATACTAGTCCACAGCAGCGTCCCAGCCCCAAGCGGACAAAGGCCCAGATAGCATATGTCACCTCTGGGCCATAACATTGTTTTAGCATGTTTGGTATTTCCAGAACTATTATTTGGGGACCTATGGAATCTGTAGGAACCCTGCTGTATTTGTTATTAAGGGTCCTATGAATCCGTCATCAAAACATTATTATTTTAATTTATTGATTTGATTTAGTGTGTCCCCACCAAAGCTCAGACCAAACCTACGCCCTTTGTCTGTTCAGCCTGGTTAATGTGACCGTGGGGTCTGTTCAGCCTGTTTAACATGGTGTCTGTTCAGCCTAGTGTTGCACGGTATACCAATACTAGAAAGGTATCATGATACCCTCAGGCAAAAAACGATACGATTCCCAATTTTTCTTACTATCGTTACTTTTATTAAAATAACTGTGTCTGTGCAGCGAGTGTGGTAGAAAATAATGAAGGGTTGAAAGGATATTTGCCAAATGTATATTAGTGGAGAGGAATATACCAGCAGGGGGAGAGGGACAGGCTCCAGATCTTGTTCCATTGTTATTCAACACCTCAGAGAGTTCGGGGTTGACCGGCAAACATTCACACAAGACATCACTCTGTAGTCAATGACAGTCTATTTCTCAGTTAACTTAGATATAATAAGTAATGTTAACTTTAAGTATAAATTATATGAAAATATAAGGTAAATATATTTAGAACGGAGCCAAATATTATACACTTGATATTAACTGGCCTTCCTGTGTTAAACTAAAGCCTGCATTCCGATGAACCCCCGACGCCTCATGTAAATGGCCTCTTAGAGAAACATGTTACGCCCAGTGGTTCCTCGTCTGGTTTTAGAATGTATATTCTGGAGTTGGAGTTAGGTTAACTAATCCATACCCCGGTTAAAATCAGACACTACTTTAGGATTATGACTGTATATGCCACAGACAAATAAAGTGGCATTGTTAACTACTACAAATGCATATTTTACTGTTTAAATTAATATTGCTTTCACAGGGCTCAATCTTCTCTTAAACCCATGTGGTAAGTCATGGTGATTTAAGATCAGGTTAATAAACAAGGCGATGAATAGATTTTAATTAAAGACCTCACATATAACTAATGTATAATATGTAACTTCATGTAACTAATGTTTAATATGTAACCCTTTTGTACGTAATGCTTCAATTACTGTATGGAATGTATTTTAGACATCGTGGGCGGGACATAAATGCTAATGGCGAACGGGGTGGGCCCGTAGTTTCGAGCACTATGATTGGCCAAGGACATCTTGGGGGAGGCCACACAATTAGGGTATAACCCGGAGCTCCGAGACTG
Organism: Gadus macrocephalus; assembly: GCF_031168955.1. Lineage (NCBI taxonomy): Eukaryota > Metazoa > Chordata > Actinopteri > Gadiformes > Gadidae > Gadus > Gadus macrocephalus. The sequence continues at coordinate 24,107,900 of NC_082397.1, forward strand.
TTCGCGAGTTCTTTACAAACCAACTCAAGTGATGTTGATCATTCGACCCTAGTCCTTCTCGACCTCTCGTAATTTGTTAAAGTATTACACCGTGGGTTTTATCCACGACATGAGCCGTTCCAACTCTCCTTGCATGCAGAGGCTAGTGAGTCGGCATGCCCCTCAGCTCGCCCTCAGTCATAGCAACAGCAGGCAGTTCACTGAGCGAGTGAGTGTGAGACGCAATGAGATGGCGACAGGTTTGGAAATGCTTGACGAAATTCCTCGGTCTAGGCTTGGCCTTATGGGCTTGTCCCTTGTGCGTGCTTGCGCGTACTGAAAATGTAAACTATGCACCAATCAACGTGGGCACCGCCCACATTTCCCACAGCACTGTGTATATAATGCGGCGCATACCACCGCTCATCCTCCATGCTATTCTTTCAGCATTTGGAGGGTACAGCAGGTGGGAAACTAGACGGCTACGCCTACAATCATGGAACTAGAGTTAAAATATCAGAACTATCGTTCTATTTCATGTAGGCTACGCCGTCTAGGCTTCGCCCTATGGGCTAAGGCGAAGCTGCGAGCGGAGCCCAAACAATGTACTCCTGCTGGACGCCAGTCAAAATACTTAAGTCACCAGGGCACATCAGACTCAAAAAAGCAGATGATGTGCGTAAAACAACAGCTTAATAAAAAACGAATTCCTCCTAGATCAACCAAGGCGATGATCAAGATAAAAAGTGAGTCTGTTAAACTCTGGCTCAATCCGTGCTTCATGGAATCCATGAAAATGTAAAGAAAAACCGGGGTAATACGGTTTCCATTAGATCCGCTACCACCGGGGATGGAGCTATGGAGTCCAACTCGCCGATAAGGAACTTCTCTTGTCTGCTTCTTATTTGAAAAAAACGGCCAGAGGGCTGTACTGGCAGACGAATCCAACTCGTCACCTGGCGAGCCAATTGGAAACCCCTCTAGTCCGTTTCTCATTTGAAAAACGATGGAAGAGGAATACTGGCAGTCAAATCCAACTCGCCAGCCGGCGAGAGAATATTAACGATGCCACTTAAAAGAACATACCTATATTCTTAAGCCGTAGAAGGGGCCCCGGACTCCAACACAGAGTGGCCGAGTGAACCCCTGGACATGTCTAACATGTAAAAACGGACAAAGGGGCCAGGGAAGACCACGATGATGTCTTCAAACCGAAATGCCTCCGAGTAGAGCCATTGAAGCGGCCACGCTCCGAGTCGAGTGGGCTGTAACGCCCACTCGATGGGCGTTACATGTACCTACATAGCCAGCGCCCGCATCAGGCACAGGAGATGCAACTCCGCCTCCGCCTCACTAGAATGAGGCAGGGGGTGAAAAGCCTTAAACACAATATCCCTCAAGAACTGTGAATGTTCTTTGGGAGGAACGCAGGATTGGGTCTGAAAAGTGCAAAAGAGCTGTCCTCGTTAAGCAACAAGCAGCTCGGGCTGATGGCCAGAGCGGTCAACTTACCGGTCCGCTTGGCAAAAACCAAAGCTAATAAGAGTGCCGTCTTAAAAGACAGGGCATCCAAAGGGGCCTGAGACAGAGGCTCGAAAGGGGCCCTGGAAAACCCACGAAACACGGTGGGGAGATCCCAGTATGTTGTAAGCTAGCGCGAAACTGGCCTAACACATCTAGCCCCACGCAATAATCTCTTGACCAGTGGATGGCTGAAGACCGGGCTACCATCACAGCCTGCATTGCCGGCGCATAGACCTTGATAGTGGAGAAGGCCAAACCTATTTCCAATAAGTACTGCAGAAACGCAAGCACGCTTCCCACCTCGCATAGGGATGGGACAGTGTGGTTCCTGTCAGACCAATTACAGAAAGCGCCCCACTTTGCTGCACAGAGGGATGAAGTAGAAGGTGCCCGAGCACTCTGCATAGTGTTGATAACCGCTTCAGGCAAACCTTTGCCCTGCAGGATCAACCTCTCAGGAGCCAAACCAACCGCTGTCCCGATACATCGGGCGGGTGGTGCACTGTCCCGTGGGCCTGTGAAAGTGCATCCGATCTGAACAGTACCGACCACGGCGCATTCCGTGAGAGCGCCGTTAGCTTTGGAAACCACAGAGCTGAGTGGTTCTCCGGAGCCACTATAATGAGGGACAATCTCTCCTGTCCGACCTGTTCCAGAAGAGGAAGGATCAGCTGGAGCGGGGGAAACGTAAACAAGAGAGCCCGCGGCCAAGGTGTGTGTGCCAATGCATCCACCCCTAACAGGGGAAGATCCCGAGGGTTGAGAGAGAACCACCACATGCAGTGTGTGTTCTCCCTCGACGCAAACAGGTCCATTTGAGCCGTCCCGTACCTCTACCAGATCAGTCTGACAATGTCAGGATGTAACCGCCACTCGTCTCGGCGGGGACCCCCGCGAGACATGAGGTCCGCTCCGAAGTTCTTGGCGCCCGCGATATGCAGGGCTCTCAGACTGAGGAGATACTGATGAGTCCTAAGCCAGAGCTCGACCGCCTTTCGGTGGAGAGCAGAGGAGCACACTCCCCCCTGTCAGTTTATGTACGCTGCCACTGACATACTGTCTGTGCTGATCAGAACGTGGCAGCCATGTACCAGGTGAAAGAAATGCAACAGCACTTTCCTCACAGCGGCGAGTTCCAACACATTTATGTGTGCTGTGGGGGGCGTAACGAGGCTTCCGTGAAGACCACTGCCTGGTTAACATGCCACGACTGGTTCAGCCTGGTTAATGTGAACATGAGGTCTGTTCTGCCTGGTTAACATGGGGTCTGTTCAGCCTGGTTAACTTGGGGTCTGTTCAGACTGGTTGATGTGACCATGGGGTCAATTCAGCCTGGTTAACATGGGGTCTGTTCAGCCTGGTTAACATTCGGTCTGTTCCGCCTGGTTCACATGACCATTTGGTCTGTTCAGCCTGGTTATTGTGACCATGGGGTCTGTTCAGCCTGGTTACCATAGGGTATGTTCAACCTGATTAAAATGGGGTCTGTTCAGCCTGGTTAATGTGACCATGGGGTCTGTTCAGCCTGGTTAACATGGGGTCTGTTCAGCCTGGTTAATGTGACCATGGGGTCAGTTCAACCTGGTTAAAATGGGATCTGTTCAGCCTGGTTAATGGGACCATGGGGTCTGTTCAGCCTGGTTAACATGGGGTCTGTTCAGCCTGGTTAATGTGACCATGGGGTCCGTTCAGACTGGTTAATGTGACCATGGGGTCAGTTCAGCCTCGTTAACATGGGGTCTGTTCAGCCTGGTTAACATTGTGTCTATTCAGTCTGCTTAACATTGGGTCTGTTCAGCCTGGTTTTGTGACCATGGGGTCTGTTCAACCTAATTAAAATGGGGTCTGTTCAGCCTGGTTAATGTGACCATGGGGTCCGTTCAGCCTGGTTAACATGGGGTCTGTTCAGCCTGGTTAATGTGACCATGGGGTCAGTTCAGCCTGGTTAAAATGGGGTCCATTCAGCCTGGTTAAGCGGACCACAGGGTCTGGTCAGCCTGGTTAACATGGGGTCTGTTCAGCCTGGTTAATGGGACCATGGGGTCTGTTCAGCCTGGTTAATGTATGGGACCATGGGGTCTGTTCAGACTGGTTAATGTGACCATGGGGTCAGTTCAGCCCAGTTAACATGGGGTCTGTTCAGCCTGGTTAAAATGGGGTCTGTTCAGCCTGGTTAACATGGGGTCTGTTCAGCCTGGTTAATGTGACCATGGGGTCTGTTCAGCCTAGTTAATGTGATCACGGGTTTTGTTCAGTCTGGTTCATGTGACCATGGGGTCTGTTCTGCCTGGTTAACATGGGGTCTGTTAAGTCTGGTTCACGTGACCATGAGGTCTGTTCAGTCTGGTTCACGTGACCATGGGGTCTGTTCAAACTGGATCGCTGCGTTGTCTCTCTGTTGTAGAGACAGCGCAGCAACACCTCTACCCAAGCCCACCCCCCTGGAACCGCGGAGCCGTCTAATCGCATTGACATCAAAATGAAACCGCCAATGTGTGTAGAGTCCTGGAGGGTTAATTGGGGTGTTACCTAAAGCCGGCAATATACCTCGGGCAGACGGGCAGTGTAAACGCGTGGACCACGCCGGAAAAAAGGCGTGCATAAGACGGGCATATTTGGCAGTGTAAAAACGTCTATTGACGCATACGTTCCACTGAACAGAGCAGCTCAGGTGACATCTAGTCAGTATATATATTAGGGCTGTAACGATACGCGTATCAAACCGAAAATCGCGATACTCAAAGCCACGAACCTGTCTCGCGGTGTGAGAAGGCAAGCGCGATATGCCCTTTCTAACTCTTCGGTCAAATTGTCCGATTGAAATTTGCTAATAATTTGTCTAAATAATAGTCTGCTGACAGCGCCCCCTCCTATCGATGCCGTAAATATGTGACGAGATGCCCTCTCTGTGATCACAGCTCTCCGTGGCTACGGAGGATTGCATTTCTCCACAGCCGTCGAAGTCCTCATATGCGATATGAACGACATTTATCCAGAGTGGGCCAAGCGCGAAAAAAATTGCCTGTGTGATCCTGTCTCTATTGTTTTGTGTGATTGGACTGGCAGTTTGTCTGCTTATAGGTCGGAATGAAGCGGCCACCGATTATTGACAGGATGGGTACTTTATTCTACCGGACTCGTTCGCTTCTTCACTAGACACACGCGCTACCGCTCGCTCTCCTCGCTCGTCCACTCACTCGCTGACGTCACTCACACACGCATACGCACACTGCCATTCTCCCGCACACACATATGCTACTCGTAACACTATGCCTCGTTATTGCGACGTTCATGTTTTTCCTCATCTATTGAAAGTTAGGCTATTAAACATGTTGCATTCTATACGGCCTGATTATGTCATTATTTAAGCTACATAGCCTAATAAGAAGCGCTAATAAGGATATTTGAATAAACCAACCAAACAGTTAAAGGGGCCCTATTATGCCTACCAGCAAAAAGCATCCTCCAACTGCAATCTTTGGTTATTTCTTTATTAATTTAGCTATACTTTAATAGTATTCTTTCGGTTCAAATCTGTTCAGTGTTCCAAATGATTTGTTATTAAATGTTACATTAAGATAATTAAGTGTTGTTTAAATAAAATGCTTTTTAAATTTAAAAGAATCGTGGGATGTATCGAACCGTGGGTCAAAAATCGTGATACAAACCGAATCGTGAATTTGTGTATCGTTACAGCCCTAATATATATCTATGGTTACTGTGGAAGTGTTTTAACACGTGATGTGTGGTTGGATCCTCACACGAGGCCTGGGCCGTCTCCTGGGCCGTCTCCTGGGCAGTCTCCTGGGGGGGGCGGACACACACAGGCGGGGATTCACCGAACACGGCCGAAATCACCTGCAGAAGGCTCACCAGGTCACACGTCTCCTGGAGCCGGGGAAAAGACCCAATCAGACGCCATAAGCAGGCGTCATGACAACGGCCAATCTAATCCTGCCGCACACGTGGTCTCCGAAAGGGAGGAGGACTTTGGCATCAGTGTTGTCATTGTTTTACTAAGCCTGTATTCAGTAAGTTGCTCTCGAATTGGTCTTTTAGAACAGGTTGTGCAACACTACAACATATTTCTGTCACCTATTAGCTCTGATGGCCCTCTGCCTCACTTGTGAGTGGCTTTGCATAAGAGTGTCTGCTACATGACTTAATGCAGATGTTCTTTTCATGTTATGTTGCTCTGTGTGATTGTTGGTTAATCATCTGCAATATCTCGACATAGTCGACCAGATGGGATGTGCTGACTGTAGGCGTGTGCGCTCTAACCTGGCTCCATTCCTGCAGAAAGGGCAGCATCACCTCCCCGTTGCTGTCCACGTGTTTCCCCCTGACCGTCACCATGTCCTTGGTGGGCTTTACGTAGCAGATAGGGGCTGTCTTGGGGTAGCTCTCATCCAGCCATAAGCACACTGGGATGTTGTAGCTCGTGTCTGTAGCCAGCAAGAAAACCACAGGCAGTTGGATACAAGATGTTAGCTTTCTGAGGAGCTGTTATAACTAGCTAGCTAGTTATAATGTGTCCCACAACTAGGGTTCTTACCTTTGAACACAGAGGCGTCGTCAGCCCCTTTTTACTGGGGCACGTGCCCCAGTAAAAGTCTCCAGTGCCCCAGTAAAATTCCATTGATCATTATTAAATTCATCTGCAGAAGCGCCGCTCTCGCTATGGAATCGGCAGGATTCATCAAGTGCATCTCCTGCTGCCTCGGGAGTCTTCAGTCGAGCCTGCCTCTTACCAGCCAATCAAAAAACGAAAGGGGCTACATAAAAGCCAATCAGAAAATAGCCCTATTGTATCTGGGTACGATTTAACGCAACAACCAATGAAAAAAATCAGTTATTTACGGATTCGTCCACGTGACTCTTCTGAAAGTGTGTAAAGTATGACCAAGTGTTTCTTTCTGTTCAATAGTCTAGATAGAACTTTATCAATCCCCTGTAGGAGAAATTTGTTAATAAAACAATAATGGTAAAAAAAATAAGGAATCTCCCACTTCCGGCTTCCATGAAAGAGAACCATACTAATTCACACAATAGCGTTGATGCAAATCTAGCATTAAAGGTTAATTTAAGGAAGTTCTCTCCAGTCACGCTGAAACTAGTTTGCTAGTAGTAGCGCTTTAATTTGCAGTGTAAGAGAATTCTGGGAAATCTGAATGCTGACAAAATTCTCAGAATTCTGACACTGCAATTTATTTGCACGCTACGACTAGTGAACTACTTTAAAAAAAAAACTTGACACTGCGACCAGGCGACAAATGACTGGTGAGAACCTTCTTAAATGAACCTTTAATGCTGGATTTAATTATCAGAATTCGGATTTTATCCAAGTATTCTGACTTTATTATCAGAATGCTGAATTTTATCTCACAATTCAGAGTTTATTAGCCTATTCGATTTCTGAATTAAAATTCTTGTGATGAATAATCTACATTTGTACAGTCGATGTGCAGCACTTTAATTCCCGTCAACTATGTTTTCTAACACCAGCATTTCCACAACTATGCTCATGTTCGTGACTGCTATACAAAACCATTTATAGTGCATCTATTTTTCTGCTGGGTAGTGATAGTCGCCCTAAATGCAGCTTTAATTTGGGCTCTGATTCTGAATAAATGCCGCTGCTGAACTGTGTGAATAAATAAAGGGAACTGAAATCTAAAGAAGACACGTGGTTTTGATGTACCGTGAATTCCAGCTGAAAGTGGAACATTGCTGCCATCAGGGGAAATTAATGTAACCTAGGCATATTGTAAGTAGCTTTCAATTCCTTGTTTTTTTGTTGATCATGTTTCGTTGGAAACCACGGGAGCTGGAAAAAGCCCAGAGTAAGTCATCTCCTTTTTTAACGTTACAACAAATTCACAACTTGTTTGACACAAACAATGACAACTTGATTGCTGTTAAAGAATGTTGCCCACATAATTAGCACCAGTTTTTCAATACTGAGCGTCTGTAGCCTGTAGTTTTATAGCACACACACACACACACACACACACACACACACACACACACACACACACACACACACACACACACACACACACACACACACACACACACACACACACACACACACACACACACACCATGCGTGCATGCACACACGCGGAAAATGAATAATGAATGAAAAATTGTCTGTCTTCAAAACTTGAGGAAGTTTTAGACATAAACTTCCTTAACACAAAAAAGGAAATTATGGATATAGCCTACAGGGTGTTTTTAACATACTGGATCCAACAATGATCCCAACATTGACACAGATAATTCAGATCATTGCACTCACAATTCCTGTAAACAGTTGTAGTTGTGAGCGATCTTTCAGTGTGTCGAGAAGGCTCCACACCTGGCTTAGGTCAACCATGGGGCAAGGAAGGCTTCACCAACTTTCTCTTTTGTCCATTGAAAAGGAGCAACTATGCAAAGTGAGTCAAAGCCACGTTATTGACCGCTTTGCCACCATGAAGGCGCGGCGATACAGCTTAATAGTGAAAAAATAATCATTTAAAAAGGCTCTATGCAGTAGTGTATGGCCTTATTTAGTTTAATTTAAGAGCTTTGATGGTTCTATAACATTTTCCAGGTTGATTGGTGGCAATGAGCCACCTCACCTTAAGTCAGAAATTCTATTAGTTTTAAACCTTGTTTCTTGCCTTTTTAGTACATGTCGTTCTGGCAAAATGATGCTGTTTCCACACAGCTTCTAAATAAATATAGATGTGTAGACTTCTCCTGATAAAGAGGTGAAGGTCATAAAGAGACTTTTTGTTTATTTGTCAGTTACCTTATTTGTAAATCTTTGAGATGTGTATGTGTTTAAATAAATATAATTGTACGGTACTCATGAATCCATCTTTGCGTCTTTACCATTACCAGTGCTTTAATATAGCCTACAGTATGACAGTGACAACAATTTTGAAGCTCGTACATACCCTTCTGTATCCATATATTTCATATTGTGCACACGTAAAAAAAAAAATTTTGGCAGTTGGGGGCCTGTGCCCCAGTAAAACTCTAGGTCTAGCAACGCCCCTGTTTGAACATGACGGGAATGGTTCCCGATAAGCTCATTAAGTAGTTTGTTCTGCCGTCATTGAATACTATAAACACAAGCTATGGGTTAAGGAGGAGTTACTATTTACAAAATATGTTTTTAAGTAATTCAATGACTTCTTAGTTCATCTGAGCGAGTATCGGAGAGACTGATATATAACAAAACATCTATTATACCGCATACTCACCATAATTGTCCAGCACTGGCATTAGGTTTTTGTAATGAGTGACTACAACGTACACCTCCTGAGCAACCCGTTTCCTTTGAAAATACGTCTACACACACACACACACACACACACACACACACACACACACACACACACACACACACACACACACACACACACACACACACACAGCTTTATAGGGAAAATATAACTATCTAACTTGTTCAGAGAGTGTCATACTTAAGGTTAATCTTACCTTGGGAAGCAATTTCTTAATGGAATCCATTGTATCATAATATAGTGATGTTTGTTTGAAATCTAAAACAAAACAAACAAAAATCCAGGTCCGATCAAAAAAACCCTCAGCTGGTTGCTCTAATTGTAATCTCTCGTCACTTTATGGACAGGCTTTTTATGGTCGGTCCACCGTAGACCAATGAAGTGTTATCATGAGACTCCACGTGATTTGTATTGGACTCATCCAGACAAGGATGCAGGGAGGTGCTTTTGAAGCCAGGTAATTGTAAAAGTTGCAGTGAATGTTTTTGTTTTTTTTACCTTTATTTTACCAGGAATAATCCCAATAAACGGTGCTCCATGTTGCCATGCAGGAGATCTCCAGTGTGTGGAGATGGTTTGTTTAAACTGCACACTTAAATATTTACTATATTTACACCCCCCCCCCCCCCCCCCCAACAAACCAGCGCAAGGCCGGTACGGTTCCCCCCCCTCCCCCGTCAACAACTGAGTGCAAGGCCGGTGTGTGTACCGGATTGACTCGGCTGCCAGATCGACTCGGGGTCCTGCGCTTACAGATTACGTATTGACACTTGACGTATCAACCCAAGCCAATGGACAAAACCCGGAAGGGTTGTTTATAAACGGGGCTCAATCATGGACATAAAAAGAAGGTTCAATTCGTTTTGGTTTTGATTTCATTGAACGCAGCCCGTTCTTTTGCACAACAAATAGCCATTGGAAACACGTCTAAAAACACTGATGAATGCATATGTAACCCAGTTCCTGTTAGGGACTCTTATTCTGAAGGAGGAGAACGGAAGTGCCTGCGTGTGGGTCGCTGTTTTGACTCTGTGTTGGGAGCGCTGGAAATAAAGTGGGTCGCCCCCTTCAGTGAATGGAGTTAACGATTCTTCTTTTATATATAACCCAAGTATATGCAATAATAATTTGTACATTCGATTATTATTCATAGATTAGAAAACAAAAGGCGATCGTTAATACTTGGGAATAACATGGGAATGAATAAATGCATGCACATTTAAAAGACAGCGTTTACAGGAAGTGCGTCATTATTGCATATAGAACCCCGAGTCGATCTGACAGCCGAGTCAATCCGACACCCACACCGGTACAGTTTTCCCCTCCCTCCCTCAACAACTTCAAGAGACCCCCTCAAAGATGGAATCATAACTCGAACCCTGCATGGAAGTATAAGTCAACTTCATAAATGTGAAAGATTGCTCCATATAACATATAGCACCAACAACATAGCAAATCTATGTAGGCCTAGAAAAAAATACAGTTCAATGTGATTGCTTAAGAAAAAGATTCCTTCCAACTATTTACTAAAAATGCAATCAAAAATGTACATACAAATAAATGGTTACATATCGATCAGCAATGAGATTAGAGTAGCCTACCCACATAAATAATTGGAATACACCAACATTGTTAACTGCCATACATAGCTAAACAAGCAAATGAAAAATTAAATACTAACGCAACTGAAATGTTTATTAGGCCATTAACAATATTATAAAAATGATACCGTAATGCACCCGTTCTTTGTCTTTGGATCTTTTGAATAAATGGATCAATAAATGGTGAATCGGAGGAACAGAGAAACGTGAGAGTCATTGAGCAGCAGCTGAACCAGTCTAAAAATCCATTTATCACTAAAACAGTTTTAGTGATAAAAAGTCAGCACAGTGCCTAACTACCATCAACGTCATTCATGTTAAGTAAAAGGAAAAACCTCGGACACGAGAAGTTAACGGGGCCGTGCAATAGGCCCTCTCAAATGCCAGGCCGAAACAACATTTCACTACGACTCCTTTCAGCTGCCCACCCCTCCTTCTCCAGCAAAAAATAATAACATAAAACGGCTTATAAAACGATTTAGGTAGCGTTTAGAAAAAAGAAAACTTTAATTGTTTTAGTACATGGCATGAAGATAATTATGAGCCTTTGATTGATATCCAGAATTTTTTTGCGGAGACACATTCCTGTTCCCCACTTGTACTGGAGTGAACGGAGATATATACTTCTGGGCCCCTTGAATCGAGGGACCCGTCCACAGCCCGCTTAAACAGCTGCAATACCAGGCTTGGCCGCTGAGCACTGGTGGATTGCGGAAGTATACACTGTTCCTGGGGGCTTGCTTCAACCAGCCAATCATTTTGGTGAGCATATGCTCGTCTTGACTGGCTGTATGATTGCACTACACTACATAAAGTGTATCAATTTTGTGTGTGTTTGTGTGTCTGGGGTTGTGTGAGAGAGGGAAGGAACGTTATTTATTCCAATAAACTAAAATAAACTTTTTTATAATTTTTTTTCATCTCATCTCATCTTCGTCCGCTTATCCGGGGTCGGGTCGCGGGGGGAGCAGCTCAAGCAGGGGGCCCCAGACTTCCCTTTCCCGGGCCACATTGACCAGCTCTGACGGGGGGATCCCGAGGCGTTCCCAGGCCAGTGTTGAGATATAATCTCTCCACCTAGTCCTGGGTCTTCCCCAAAGGTCTCCTCCCCACTGGACGTGCCTGAAACACCTCCCAAGGGAGGTGCCCAGTGGGCATCCTTACCAGATGCCCGAACCACCTCAGCTGACTCCTTTCTAAGTAAAGGAGCAGCGGCTCTAATCCGAGTTCCTCACGGATGGCTGAGCTTCTCACCCTATCCCTAAGGGAGACGCCAGCCACCCTTCTGAGAAAACTCATCTCGGCCGCTTGTACCCGCAATCTCGTCCTTTCGGTCATCACATCACCCAACCCTCATGACCATAGGTGAGGATAGGAACGAAGATCGACCGGTAGATCGAGAGCTTTGCCTTGCGGCTCAGCTCTCTTTTCGTAACAACGGTGCGGTAAAGCGAACGCAATACCGCCCCCGCTGCTCCGATTCTCCGGCCAATCTCACGCTCCATAGTACCCTCACTCGCGAACAAGACCCCGAGGTACTTGAACTCCTTCACTTGGGCTAAAGACTCATTTCCTACCCGGAGTAAGCAATCCACCGGTTTCCTGCTAAGAGTCATGGCCTCAGATTTAGCGGTGCTGATCCTCATCCCAGCCGCTTCACACTCGGCCACCAGCCGATCCAGTGAGTGCTGAAGGTCACAGGCCGATGATCCAATGAGTACCCACATCATCTGCAAAAAGCAGTGACGAGATTCTCAGACCACCGAACTGCAACCCCTCCCCACCACGACTACGCCTCGATATCCTGTCCATGTATATCACAAACAGGATTGGTGACAAGGGGCAGCCCTGGCGGAGACCAGCACCCACTGAGAACGAAACTGACTGGCTGCCGAGTACGCGAACACAGCTCTCGCTTTGGGAGTACAGAGATTGGATGGCCCTGAGGATAAACCCCCTTACCCCATACTCCCGCAGCACCTCCCACAGTTTCTCCCTGGGGACCCGGTCATACGCCTTCTCCAGATCCACAAAACACATGTAGACCGGATGGGCATACTCCCAGGCCCCCTCCAGGATCCTTGCGAGAGTGAAGAGCGGGTCCGTAGTTCCACGTCCGGGGCGAAAACCGCATTGTTCCTCTTCAATCTGAGGTTCGACGATCGGCCGAACCCTCCTTTCCAGCACCTTGGAGTAGACTTTACCACGGAGGCTGAGAAGTGTGATACTCCGGTAATTGGCACACACTCTCTGGTCCCCCTTTTTTTTTCTGGTCCCCCAGGGGAACCACCACCCCGGTTTGCCACTCCTTTGGCACTGTACCCGACTCCCACGCGATGTTGAATAGGCGTGTCAACCATGACAGCCCCTCAACACCCAGAGCCTTTAGCATTTCTGGCTGGATCTCATCAATCCCTGGGGCTTTGCCACTGCGGAGATGTTTGACTACCTCAGTGACCTCCAGCAGGGAAATTGACGACGAAACACCATCAACCTTGAGCTCTGCCTCCAACATAGAGGGCGTATTATTCGGATTCAGGAGTTCCTCAAAGTGTTCCTTCCAATGTCCGACGACCTCCTCAGTGGAGGTCAACAGAGTCCCATCCTTACTGTACACAGCTTGGATGGTTTCCTGTTTCTCCCTCCTGAGGTGCCGGATAGTCTTCCAGAAACACTTTGGTGCCGACCGAAAGTCCTTCTCCATGGCCTCTCCGAACTTCTCCCACACCCGCTGCTTTGCCTCCGACACAGCAGCAGCTGCAGCCCTTCGAGCCTGTCGGTACCCTGCAACCGAGTCAGGAGTCCTCCAGGATATCATATCCCGGAAGGCCTCTTTCTTCAATGGGACGGCTTCCCTGACCACCAGTGTCCACCACGGTGTCCGAGGGTTACCGCCCCTTGAGGAGCCTAAGACCCTGAGGCCACAGCTAGCCACCGCAGCTTCAGCAATGGAGGCTTTGAACACCGCCCACTCCGGCTCAATGTCCCCAACCTCCACAGGAATGCCAGAAAAACTCAGCCGGAGGTATGAGTTGAAGATACCTAGGACGTTGGCCTCCTCCAGACGTTCCCAATTCACCCGCACTACTCGTTTGGGCTTACCAGGTCTATCCGGAAATTTCCCCCATTCCCTGATCCAACTCACTAGCTACAATTCTAGCTACACCCCCCCTCCGTTGATTGGTCGACAGAATCGTCACTTCCGGGTGACGCGAGGATAAAAACAAACGAACAGTAGCCTCGAGGTATTATTCTTTACAATTAACTTGTAAAACGCTTGCTTGGGCGAACAAGGAGGTGGAGACGTTCGTCTGCATTCTTGGGGAGGAAGACGTTTTTTACGATGTTTACGTAGCTGCCGCGGCGATCGACATCCGGCCTACCACAAAGGGTACTGTCGGCAGTGGAAACGCGACCTCGGAACTGAGCTGGGCTATACCACCCCCTCCCTACCGCACCTTTGCGATCCGATCCGTTCCGCACCCTGCAGTGGAAATGCAGCAATACAGGACTCCATTCAGGGTCTCCAAGAAGGCCGAGTACTCTGAACTGCTGTTTGGTGCATACGCACAAACAACAGTCAGAGTTTTCCCCCCTACGACCCTTACACTGTAAAAAATAAAAAGTTGAGCAAACTCAAAATTGCAAGGCAACTTACTGCAATCAATTTTTGAGTTTTGAGCCCATCAAAAAGGTCATTTTCTTCTTTAGACAAACTTGAAAGTTAGAGTTATACCAACTAAGATTTTTATATTTTACAAACTCAAAAAAATAAGTCAGGGGTGTTAACTTAATATTTCAAATTAAGGTTAATATTATTTAAAAAAAAAAACATTTCAAAGAATGCAAAACAAGTTTTAAGTTCACTTTATTAAAATTAATAATTTGAAACTTCCATTTTACATTTCTGAATGCCAGACAGCAATAGAACAAGCAACATGTAGCTAGTTCAGCAGCAGAGAATCGCTGTCTAAATGCAGCAAACCAAAGTGCAGAACAAGTTTGACATTATGGTCAAACTTGTTCTGCACGAGACGGGAGCCCAGGTTAAACGGTGACGCAACTCTCGTGCCTCATACACCGCACGATCCCGAGAGCTGCCTTTATTTAACACACACCTGCAACACACAGCGCACCGCACACCCAACCAACGGACATGCAAGTCTCGGTAACGGTAGCGGCAACACTACGCACAATAAACAACACACAAACAATAAAGCCCCCAAACCCGTTAACCCAACTTAACCTAACAGAAACAAATTGACAAAAGGCAATAAATCCCTTTTTCCCAACCGGCATCACGAATACCCAGACTCCCCGGGGGGTAGTGTCGAAATGCGCATGTGCACCGTAGTTGGCCCAGCCTCAGACAGAGTCTGACTTAAACCCGTGTGTCTTGCTAACAAAGAGACTACAGTGAGCCCAACTCTTGACCCAAACTCAACATTGTTGGTTGGACTAAATTGCATTGCACAGTTGACATGAATACTTAATGTTTTATATTCATTTTACTCAGAAATCATAATGAGACCAACAATTTTAAGTTTTCGTTTTTACAGTGTAGGCGCAGGGAGGCGACCCTCTCGTCTACCGGGGTAAACTCCAACACCGCGGCGCTCAGCCGGGGATTTATGAGTATCCCCACACCCGCCCGGCGCCTCACGCCCTCGGCAACTCCGGAGAAGAATAGAGTCCAACCCCTATCCAGGAGTACAGTACCAGAGCTGAGACTGTGCGTGGAGGTAAGCCCCACCAGATCTAACTGATAGCGCTCCACCTCCCTCACAAGCTCCGGTTCCTTTCCCCTCAGCGAGGTGACGTTCCACGTCCCCAGAGCCAGCTTCTGCCGCCCGGGTCTGGTCCGTCGAGACCCCTGACCTTCGCTGCCACCCATGTGGCTGCGCACCCGACCCGGGTCTCCCACAGGTGGTGAGCCCATGGGATGAAGAGAGGGGGGTGCCACGTAGTTTGTTTGCCACCGGGCTCCGTGGCAAACCCGGCCACCAGGCGCTCGCCATCGAGCCCTCCGTCTGGGCCTGGCCACATCTCCTCTTCTTAAGTTATTCATTGAGGTTTTTGAACCATTCTTAGTCTGGCCCCTCACCTGAGAACACTCTGCCATGAGAGACCCTACCAGGAGCACGAGGCTCCAGACAACACAGCCCTCAGGTTCACAGGGACACGCAAACCTCTCCACCACGATAAGGTGACGTTTTTTTTTATCTCATCTAAATTCATGTTTAATGATCAGAGTTCTAATCAAAACTATGTTTTTAATATATTTTTAACATCATAATTCAATCTGTAAAAGTTACGCTGGGTACACACAACAGGTAAATTAGCCCGATTTTGTTACCAATTTCTCCCTTCAGACTCTCGTCAGCAAACCCCAGATTTTTTGATGGTTGTAGCAGTTTTCTTTTACTGATCATCCTGTGCTGTTGGGTATATTAAGTTGTTTTTTTAAATGACCTGGCTTTTCCTGAGAATTGGTTGGTGTGTGGTACTTTTTTGGCCAAATAGTTTCCTTCCACACACTAAACAGCCAAAACAGTTCAGATAAATATATCTTAATGTATCTGCATGGTCGTTTTCTACAATTGAATGATCGTCTAGTCTGTACCCAGTATGTACTATTGTATGTACTATATGTAACTATTTTTGAGGTACAGATTTCAATTTCAATTTGTAACTTACTTTTTAACACATATAAAATTAGAATCATACGTTAAATCTTGAATTAAAATGACATCCTAAATCTACATCCTAAATCTACATTTTGTGTCTAAATTTCCATTTTATATCTAAATCTAAATCTTATACCTTAATCTAAATCCTACATCTTAATCTTATACTACATCCTAAATCGACATTTCATATCTACATTTAAATCTTCTATCTAAATCGTATCTAAAACTAAATGCTATTTCGATGCAAAATCGAAATGCAAAATCTGAAGCCAAATTGTATGTTTAATGTAAATCCTAATCTTTATGTATGAATCTAAATCCAAAATTGAAATGCTAAATCGAACTGCTAAATTTTAGTGCTAAAAACGTTAAAAACAAACATGGCACCAACCGGCATATCAACAAACAAGTTGCGCGATCTTAAAGAGACAACGTCCCTATAACAGAGAACGAGATAGTACATTGAGGTGTCGTGCCTAATGCACTTCAGATCGTAACATAACTCATTATACAGAACACACTACAAACACCTGCAAAGTGGAGTAAGTTAAAACATGTTAATAACACAGTATGGTGAGCGGCAGGACGCCCCCGTTGTGGAGGCTGGGCGAGCGCCACAGGTCTGTCCAGATCCAGATGAGCTGGCTTAAGGCGGTCCACAGAAATGTGCCCTGCCTTACCACCAATGTCTACCACAAAATGCTTGTCCCAAGCCTCTATGCCTCTACATGGAAGAGCCCATCCCCCCACCCCACCCCGGGTTGCATCAAGATGAATGAAGACGGATTCCGCTGACTGCTGACGTGAGGGAGTGAAGGATTGTGGGAGGCAGTGGTGAGAAGTAGGGATGCGAATTGATAAGAATTTCACGATTCCGATTTCGATTCTGCTTATCGATCCGATTCCTTATCGATTCTCTTATCGATTCTCATTGGGTCAGAAAATAAGTACAAATGTGTTTGTTTGCATTACATCTCTTTAATATCTGATCAGAAGTGCGTCTAGCATTAGGAAATTGTACATTTTCAAATCAATTGGTCTAGACAAAAAAATACATGTTTGGCTTTTTAAGCCCAAATGCCATCATTATGTGCCATATAACTAAAAACACAGACTGAAAACAGTCGAGTAAGGGCTTGTGCCTTTTGGAATGCGAACAGTGCTCATTTGCATTCAACTTGTAACAAAATTCAACTGACGTAAACAAAATGAAGTATTGATTAGACAGAGATTTATTAGATGGGCCTACCTAATAAACCGTTGGAACACACACGACCGGAAACCATCGCAACGCCGGTAAACAAACCCCGAGAAGCCCAATCCCTATGAGAGCTCCCAACGCTACGGCCATCCGGAGGCGCACAGAGCTGTTGGCCGTGATATTATACATACAATTATATATTATATATTATATATATATATATTATATATTATATACTATTATATATAGAGCTCCGGGAGTCGCAAACTGCAACTATCACTTTCTCCTCCGTGCTGCAGTTCACCCCGGACTGCACTGCACTGAGTTTGACGGTTGAACGCTGATTGGCTGTCATCACGACAAAAACTTGTCGCCGGTTTTCTCTCGCGAAAAATTCGCCCGATACGCGTCTCTACGTTCACTTTGTATGGGATCTTGTCACCCCATCGCGTTTGGTGTGAACGCACAATGCGCTTCTTCCTCGGCGGCGCCATGTTTACTGCGTTCTGAACCAAAACAAAGCAGCGTGTGTGTGACGTCATGACGCATTTGCCGCAACCGGAACCGATAAGCGGAATCGTTAAGCAGGCTTGCTAATGATGCCAAGGAATCGGTTGACTCGGCACCGGTTCTGAACAAGAACCAGTTCTCGATTCCCATCCCTAGTGAGAAGTGGGTACCCGCACAAAAAGCCTTATCCTGAAGCACAGTCCGTTGGTGGGCTGCAGACCAGGGAGTTGTAGTGTCCACAGAGTTGTTGTGTCGCAGTGGCTAGCCAAACACCAGTTCTTCTGATGGGGACTGGGGTCCTCCTTAGGGGCAGTCCTAAGGCCCAGCATGACGCAAAGGAGCTTGTCCACCCAGCCACTCTCTTTGAGGAAGGCCCGAAGAAAGGCCTTCATAGCACGATGAAAACCTTGAAACAGTCCATTAGCCTGGGGGTGATACGCACTGTTGCCCCGGAGCTTCACACTCTTTTTTTCACACTCTTTTTTTGGGAAATCGCAGTCGTTTGGGCCGACCGATTAGACATATCTGGCGTTTTCCGGGCATCATTGCCCCCCCACCAGGTGGCAACTTTAGATTTCCGTCTAATTTGTTTTGTTTGAGATGTATTATTTTTGTAGCTTTAAATACAGCCCCTTGCTTAATTTAATTACTAACTGTCAGCTAACGGTCAGCTGACCAACTGTTGTTGTCAGAGCCCAGGTCCAGGCTAAAAACTAGGGGGGACAGAGCCTTTGCAGTAGCATCCCCCAGACCCCCTCCACATCTGTGCAGCCGAGTCTCTGAATATTTTTAAGTCTCATTTAAAGACCCACCTCTATTCACTAGCTTTTGATTAGTGTCTCCTTTTTTTAACTCCTTCTGTGATTGTCTTTTAACCCTTTTCTTTTTTTATTTTTGCCTTATGTAGCGGGTACAAATTGACCGGCTTTTAAGACGCATGATGGGCAGGGAAAGGAAAGAGAGGCGGGAGAGAAAACGAGCGGGAAGGGGAGCAGATATAGTGAAGGATCCCGGCTGTGTGCAAGGCGAAGTAAAGAGCTTTTTATGGTTCCACGTTCCCGCAACACAAGGGGTTACGGACCCCTTATGTCCTTGCATACCCTTCTTGCGTCCACCTCAAGGGCCGGACGTGCGCCTCTCAAAAATCGTAACCTTCTGTCGAGGCGACGCAGCAGCAAGGGCTGTGATTGGTCCGCTTACTAAAACCCGACGCAGAACCATAAACGTTCACGTTCGTCGAAGCGTCTGCGTGGTCATTGTGTTGCGGGAACGTAGAACAATAAAAAGCCCTTATAAGGCGGTTGTGTGTAGGTTTTTGTTTTGTTTTATTAGTGCTAAATTCAGTCTAGTACGGTTTTGCGTCACCTCGGTCGCTGGGAGCACTGGTGTAGTCCACTTATTTTTCAGTCATCATTGCGTATACCCACTTCTAAATCCCCCCAGATGCACACCATTCAGAAGTATCTGCAAGCCAAATTGCCCACTTTTTTGCGTTCACACTAAATGCGACGGGGCGACAAGATCCCATACAAGTGAACGTAGAGACGCGTATCGGGCGAATTTTTCGCGAGAGAAAGTTTTGATTTGTCGCGGCACACTTTCGCACAGGCGAGCGCGTTCACGAGGATTTGTGCAGCGACAAATTCGCTCGGGTTGAAATATTTAAACTTTGATGCGAATTTCGCGTGATGACAGCCAATCAGCGTTCAACAGCGTGGCCACTGAGTGACATGTGTAACGTAACAGCCAATCAGCGTTCCACCGTCAAACTCAGTGCAGTGCAGTCCGGGGTGAACTACAGCATGGAGGAGAAAGTGATTGTTGCCGTTTGCGTCTCCCGGAGCTCTATATATAATAGTATAGTATATAATATAATATAATTGTAATATCATGGCCAAAAGCTCTGTGCGCCATGACCCACGCTACTCTGCCTCTTATTGGCTAATACTCGCTGCCTTTACTGATTCGATTGTTGAATAATTTGAATGATGATGTTCAATCATCATTTGATTATTTAAATATATATTGATATTATATACATCTAACGAGATGATTGATGTGGAAGAGAATGATGTGCGTTTTTTTTAATCTAAGGTGAAATATGAACAAGGATGCATTGTCAAATTCAGATCTGAAGTATTTTATTTAAATAAATGTTCAAAAAATTACTGAAACACCATGTTTGCCTCATCTATATTTTACATTCATGCAGGCTGCCTGTGTGACCAGTAATACCTACAAACTGCTCCTGATCAAGTCATGTTAACTTTATAATAGTGGCCCACTCTGGCCCATGCTGAAAATCAGCTGTTCAAAGACACAGTTTACAAAATACATTACTGACTTGCCAAGTGAGAGAAAACGTGTCATTCCAGGAATAAGGAATAGTTCACTCAAAATGCATAGTTGTCTGTCACTAGTCTGTGGGCCAGTGTTGGTATATTAATTTCATAATCCTTCCTCCCTGAGATCAAGCAGCAGAAATGATGTGACTATGAGCAAATACTACTGAAGGATTTTTGGGTAAACTAAATAGAGTAGTCTCACATGTCACTGTTTCTAAAAAAGGGGGCTTTTCTGGGCTGCGTTAAAAAAGGGCAAACATTTAGAGTATACCCACTTCTCCAGGGACCACTACACCACTGGGAGTGAGGCATCTGTTTGAGCATTTCGTTGTGGAGTGAGCCTGGACATCAGTGAAAGTGACGGGGAAAAGAGGCTCTCCATGTGAGAATACTAGGGAGGACGCTGTCCTACGTTGTTGCCTTGAGCTGTCCGAAAGCTGTGGACGTTTCAGGAGAAGTTTGCCCTAGCCATCGTACATCCTGACGTGCGATCATTGCTGCGGTATTGGTAATCCCTGCACCACACCTAACCATTTACACTGATACAGAAGACACACACACACACACACACACACACACACACACAGACACAGACACACACACACACACTGTGGGTAGCCCGAACAGAACTGTGACTGAACGAACTGGGCTCTTTATGGTTCCACGTTCACGCAACGCAAGGGGGTTATGGAACCCTTACGTCCTTGTGGATCCTCCTTAGCGTCCAAAGCAAGGGCCGGACATGCCCCTCCCAAAAATCGTAACCATCCGTCGAGGCGACGCAACAGCAAGGGCTGTGATTGGTCCACTTACTAAAACCCGACGCAGAACCATGAACAAATAGCTCCCCTTAGCAAGTGCCCTTACTCCAACTCCTCTCTTCCCAAGGGAACCAGAACAAAGGGCCCTACATACAATATTATAACCACAATTATTGAAATAAAAGAAATAAAAGACATACCTGAAGGTACACATGAACAAATAGCTCCTCTTAGCAAGTGCCCTTACTCCAACTCCTCTACGAAACACACAGGGGGGGAGGGGAACTAGCATGACTACACGAGGGTCAGGTGCATGCTAGGACATCGCAACAAAACACAAAGTTCCCCAAAACACTGAAATCTATGCATGGATAGATATTTACCCCAGACTTCACTTCAATAATGTATAATCAAAATAACTAATATAAATAATGATAAGCTATAAGATGGTCAAAGATTTGATCACAAAATAAATGTACACACCTCTTCCCAAGGGAACCAGAACAAAGGGAAGAGGGCAGGGGGCACGGGAAACTTATGGGGTTCTCTGGAATGTGGGCGGGAGTACAGAAGGAGGTGGAGCCAAATCAAAGAACAAAATCAAATAGAAAGGGGCACATAAGGCGGCATTGGAAAGCTACACTTCAGGTAATAGAACAAAACAAAGGCAATTTTGTGTAATTATAATTTAAGAGATATGACACCCTGTTACATATATATAGATATATATACATATGTATAATTAGATTGTGATTGTGAATCGAACGTTGAATGCACGTCTGGTGATCTAGTACGGAAATGTGATCTATGTTTTCCCAGTTTAAATGTTACTGTTTATTGGAACACATGTATGTAAACTGTGTTGAATGTTGGCAAGTGTCTTTTGAACCATTTTTGAACCAGCTGTGTTTCATGTTGAGTAAACATCAGAGGTAGGGTTAGGTCAGGTCGCAAACACTGCACACACTTCAGACGGTCACTTAGGACATCCTGAAACCTAATTGACCCTGTCTAGGAAGCTACCGTTGATCTAGACGGCTTAACAGCGCACAACGTGTTCACTCACTTGGACATTGAAGCCATAGGCATTGGGTGTGGGGGACCTAGACCCTGTCCCATTCACTCCTCTCTAGACTAAGAACTGTATTACCCCTACAAGGCGGCGGCAATAATCCCGACCGTCAAACTTAGGCCATTTCTTTGTTTATTGCGCTTAAGCACTTTCTTGTGAAGCACTTTGGTGCCGTCTGTAAATGCGCTATCGAAATAAAAATTGACTTAGCTTGATTAAAAAGTATTATCATTAACTGCCTTTTCCTCCTCGACTGTATGTTTGTATACAGCGCGAAGGCTTGATACATATGATCCGCCTTGTCTTCCACCTTCTTCATTTGGTGGAGAATCAGTGCCACATAGAGGCCTTGAATATGTACTAGAGTGTTTCTACAGCTAGATGCGTTTTTGAAATGAGTCCGGCTTTACAGAGAAATTCCTGAAACGCTGCCAAGGAAAACGGAGGGTAAAAGATAGTTTTTTGCCCGTGTGGACAGGCTTTTCGCAATTGCGGGCTCAGAGGTAAGCTGTGAGCCCCCGTCTGAAAAGAGGTCAGACGGGGTGCTAAACCGGGCGACCCAGGTCCCAATGAACGCCCGGGCCGTCTCAGCAGTAGACACTGCTGTCAGTTGGACAGCCTCCTGCCATCGAGTGGTCCTACCAGCCATGGTGAGGAGGTAAGTGAGACCCAGGGAGGAGGAAAGGGGGGCCCCCAAGTCCATGTTGATGTGGTGGAATCTTTGCTGCGGCACAGGGAAATGCGCCAGAGGTGCTTTTGTGTGGCGGTGAATTTTGGAACGCAGTCTGCCCAGTCCCTCACATCTTTCTTGAGCCCATGCCAGACGAATTTGGCTGCCACTAACCTTTGAGATGTTTTTCGACCTTGGTGAGAGAGGCCATACACAGCCTCAAAAACATGGAGGCTCCAATAAGTGGGAAAGATAGGCCTTGGCTTTCAAGTGGAGATGTCACAAAGCAGCATGGTCCCACCTCCGCTGAAGGCGAACTACGTTAACTGCAGTCCAATGGCAGCAGTCCGGATTGACTATACATCCGGGTCGGTGGACTGATCGGCTGTCATGTGTGTGTAGTCAAGCCATATTTGGACGGCCCCCACGATGGCAGGAGAGAAGCAGTCTGTGACGAGGTTGGTTTTGCCTGCAACTTGTTGTATATCTGTAAAGAACTCTGAGATGTACGAGAGCTGTCGCTGTTGGCGGGCAGACAACGGCTCAGACACCTTAGCCATGGCAAACGTCAAGGCTTGCGGTCGACGAAAGCTGTAAACTGTCGGCCCTCAGTCAGTAAACGGAAGTGTTGAATAGCAAGCTAAAGTGCAGCTCACAGTCAAAAGTGCTGCATTTGTGCGCCGTGCCCTTTTGCTGGGGGTTTGTGCGGGTGGCTGATGCCCTTAATGCCCGAGAAATGTCCAGGAAAAGAGGGTCTAACCTAAAGGTTCATTCACATGTGTTCCCGTCCCGTTGTCTCCTAAAGGAGTTTTAATAAAGATAATTGATTGTGATTCTACAGTGTCCTCCTCGTTTTGTTTCCTTACATAATTGTTAAGGTGCTCTCTATCTCCTCTAACAAAGAGGCAAGGTTTATTACACTGGTTTATGTCCATAGAGTCCACCACAATGTTTAATTAATGGGGAACTGGGATGGGGGTCACGGTGGTGTCCACTTTCGAGACCTGAAGCATAGAGTGTTGTGATTGGTCAGTGCATGAAGGGGGAAGCCACACACTGTGTGGGAATATAACCTGAAGCCTGATGCCAGATCAGGAGTTATTTGTCAAACTAACTCAGGTTTTGAGGAGAGCATACTGTTGCCATGCTTACAATACTTATATAGCTAACTAACTAAATAACTAAAAAAGATTTGTGAGAGAACTGGTGGAAGGAAATAATAATTTGATGGATGCACTGTCAATTTCAAGTGATTACTTTTCCATTTTATTTCCATTTGACTGTTTATCGCTTACAGTAAAGATACACTGTTGTCCACAACCACAATGAAGCACCAAGCGGTGCTTCTATAGAGCTTTAAACAACAACGGAAAATTAACAGGTTTAACCACGTGTTTGCCTCTGCTTACCTCTCTTTCTTCCCCTCCTACTATCTGTGGGCTTCATCCCCGGAGTGTTCCAGGATCAGGAACTATCTGAAAAGACACCATATCTCTGACAAACTGAATGGGATCTCCTTTGAGCATTGCGTCTAGCCTATCAGACTCATCACTGGAGCAGGATAACAAGAGAATGAAGATGGACAAGAAGACTTGCGCTCTCCCTTCACCAAAGAAGTGTCAGCCGTGCAAAAAAAGCCCCAGATCTGAGAGCTGCCGAGTTCTGGGTGAGTTTGACTTAAAGTGGTGTTGAAGAGGTTAGCTTGATTACCACATTTCAATAAAGTATCTATCCTTCTGCATTTGGATATCAGTTCATCATTGTATTTTTTAAATTTGGGCCATTTTGCATTGATATTGAAATGTTACTGGTTGATAATGTTTAAATATTTGGATATAGTGTTATGCTGAATTTAATTACTTGTAAATTTCTCTGAGAAAAAAGCCACTCTGAGAGCCTTCCGCCAGGGCAAACCAATAGAAGCAGTCCTTGAAGCTGTTGGTGTTTCTGAAGTTGCTGTGAATAATAAAATGTGCTTTTTTTGTCTCACTTTAAAGGCACCCAGTGCAACTTTCGAGGCTTAAAAATAAACATTCAATTTCTAGTCTTTTTTACACGTAGTAAGTTTCAATAACTCCATACCATTACATACCGACATTTAAGCAGCAAAGATGAGACGTCGTTGTGTGGTGAGAACTGATACAAAATCGATAACAACAACAATGCCGCCATTTTCTTTATTTTTTGTAACCTACAATAAATAAAGCAGGCTTCCAGTCAATGGAAAAATGGCTTCTCCCCACCGGCGATTGTTGTTGTTTACGATTTTCTATCAGTTCTCACCACACAACGACGTCTCATCTTTGCTCCTTGAATGTCGATATGTAATGGTATGGAGTTATTGAAACTTACTACGTGTAAAAAAGACTAGAAATTGAATGCTTATTTTTCATTGAATGTTTACATAAAGTTGCACTGGGTGCCTTTAATGAAAGCTAACAAATTCAGCTTAGAAGTTTTTATATTTTACCTATTTAGTTTTATATCTACCTATGATATTTTATTCTGGTATGGACATTTTTATACTTTACCTAAAGCAAGCATTGTGGTGCTATGTGACATTAAAATCTACTCTTCTGTCATCGCTAATGATAAGTTATTGAAATGTACTATATGGTATCATTTAAATTGAGTTGATGTGGACGGCTCTTTATTTTGTCCGATTTTTTCAGTGTTCAGTTCCTGTTTGTGAGATATGCATTGTTTGAAAGATAAGCCTTTGATTTTGTTTAATTTTAATATGCCTTTCATCAACAGTGGTTTGGGGTTTTATAACTGAAATTAAAGTGAACGACATTGCAGAACATATATAGTACAAGTTTCTGTTGATTGCATGGAAAAGGGAATAATATATTACAAATTATTTGGTACGAACCTGGTTATACCATGGAAACAAACGAGGCTTCCTTTAGCAGTACAGTTTCAGCTAACTTACTGGGTAAATTGTCATGTTTTACTTAGTAACGTTGCAGAACGTATGGTACAAATTCCAGTTTACTGCATGGACAATGGAATGTATCTATTAAAAATTATATGGTAATAACGTGGTAACACCATGGAAACAAATGGCTTTGTACCCAGTATTTAAGAAGATGAACCATGACACTAGAGGAAAACTGTTCCTGCGGAGGTTAAGTTCCTTCCGGGTAAGTAATTCCATAGTTTCTAAGGTAAATCGAATAAACCCTTTCTAAATGGGTGTAGCTATGAATAATAACTATGTAAGAAAAAGTAATTTATTGGAAAGTACTATGCTGATTTCTAGATAGTACATCATTAAACTTGGGCTGTTACCAACATAAACCTTGGATAACTACAAGTGTAACTTGAATTAATGAATTAGGTGTTTCTAAGAATTGGTTGCCTAATTTCCTAGGAAGTACGCAATAATATCTGAGGTATTACCAACCTAAAACAGTTACAACTACACAGTACTTGAGTTGATGGGTAATAGTGGAGGTTTTACTTAGTACTTCAGCTGTAAATCCTCTGTATTTACCTTTTTATTACCAGTGGTAGTTACCCAGTGATACACTATGATTTACCATATATTTACCGGGTAATTCCTCTGTATTTACCTTCTTATTACCAGTGGTAATTACCCAGTAATACACTATGATTTACCATTTATTTACCGGGTAGATACCTAGTAACTAGGGGACGGTAAAAGGAAGGGTTACCAGTTATTGAAATGTACTATGGTATTATTCCGTCTTGTGTCATCACTAATGATAAGTTATTAAAATGTACTATAAGGTATTATTCTATGTAATCACAAATGATAAGTTATTAAAATGTACTTTACGGTATCATTCCAACTTGTGTAATCACTGATAACTTATTAAAATGTACTATAAGGTATTATTCCATCTTGTGTTATCACTAATGATAACTTATTACAATGTACTATAAGGTATTATTCCACCTTGTCTCATCACTAATGATAAGTTATTAAAACATCAGCACAGTGACCGGTGTATGCATGACAAGGCAGGGTTGTTATTTATGATACAGTATGAAAAATTATCTTAGCTTCTGTTGCATTATATCAAGTTATGAATGTTTGAATAAATAGTTAGAGACAAGACCTTCATAGAAAGTGTGACTGAAATGTCATATAGGTCATAAATATAATGTCATCAAAATGATAGATGTAATGTCATAAAGGTTTAAATATAATGTCATAACAATTATAGATCTTTATCTTCACCAGTCGATCAGGGCGCTGCTCGTGTGGCGACCTGTGATGTAAATTATTATTTCTGATGACATGTTTCAAGCTAACAACAGTTATCAATGGTTTCTTCTTTCACATATTGGACAACATTATAAGGTTTTATGATTTTGTAGATAAGTTAAAAGCTACAAACATGGCCACTGGCTTATTTACCATTCCGCCCACTCCATAAACTGTTTGTTTACCTGTGTTCGAGAGATGCTTCATGAACCACCTCCAGAACGCACGCTGCTACCCCTGTCCACTCTTCCATCCTGACGGCGGCACGGCACACAGCACTGCTTGGGTGTCGACTGGTACGTGTGATAAAAGTGCACCATCTGTCTGAGAAAATAAAGAAGCATCTGCTGTCATTGTTTGTGCAATGCTGAGGAATGTACAATTATTGTATTTCTATGATAACTTATTTTGCTTTGGCCCTGTCTTTATGTTGTTGAGAAGACAAATCTTCTCCGTTTTAGCTATTTTACATCATACAACATTAGATTCATGTAAATAATGAATTGTGGAGCTACACAATTTTTGTTTATGGCGTTGCCATGTAGTGGACACAAGAAGGATCAATGTATGGATCATTGTCTTTCCGCCACACACACTGACACACCCCCCACACGTTCTCTCTCACACACACACACACACACACACACACACACACACACACACACACACACACACACACACACACACACACACACACACACACACACACACAAGCACAAACAGGTAAATGGGATTAACTACCACTATGTGTGTTGTTGATTAGTTATGACACGTGAAGTGGAATTCTTACACCTTTGAACTCCAACACAAACCATTAATGACACCTACTGACATGCAAGCAATTAATAGTTCCCCCCGGGACGTGTCCTTTAAGACAAAGAGACGGGCTGTCGTTTGATTAACTGATGGATCAGCAGCTTCATGGTCTCAGTGCAAATCTGCTAAACAGGAACAGAGTTGAACGGAGTTCGTCCTAGTATGTCCACCAACTATTTTGGCCGAACAAAAATAAATATATAAAGCTCCTCGGACTAAAATGGTTCGCATTTGGGTTAAAGCCACTTTGGACAATTTTATACGTGGGTCAGACTGTTGATTGATCAGAATCCTCGTTACATGGGGCAGCATTTTGCCTTGTTTCAGCAGATATCGCGGACTACGCATCCTCTGCAGAGTCTGCAGGACGCGCGCACGAGCAGCACCGCAAGAACACCCCGCGACATGGAGAGCTCCCCGACGCCTTGCCGGCGGCTTGATTCTCTTTAACCGTCTCCATCATGGCTCTGTCCGAACAGTGAGCCAAGCACGCTGAGAGGACCTCACGTGGTTCACGGAGGACATGTTGCAGATCCCGCTCCGACGTCGCCCTGCGTCCCGCGAGGAGAGGACAATTAAAATGAAACGCCAACAACAGGTAGGAAGGTTTCATCGCGTAGCCTCGACCACCAGAAGCAGTTTACTCCCACCACCACCACCAGCAGCAGCCGCAGCACCACCACCATCACCCCAAGCACCCTCCCTGCAGCCAGCCCAGGCTCGTACCTCACACGGAGCTCTGCTCTCCACATCTGGAACAGCGGAGGCTGAGGAGGAGCTGCTGCGGCAGCATCCGCATTGCAACACAGCATCCCCCCCCCCCCCCCCCCCCCTCAGAGCGCCCACCTGCTTAGACCGGCTGTTGAATGTGGGGGACTTTACTTGGACCACCTCACTCTCTCCGCATTAGCAGCCTGGGGTTTTCTTATTAGAAATCCTCAGCACATATTTTGTCTTAAGTAGATATAGAGAATAGAGAGAGGATTTACGTGAAGCGTTTTGCGTTCTTTTTTTTAAATTTTGTATAATACACGCCTTTTGCAAATTGGGCTTTTCCAGGCATCCCCAATAACTGTTAGTGTCGCACCAGAAGGCAAAACAAGTGGCCGCTTGCAGCACCAGGGACGGCAGTTTGGACACATCAGGGATTTCAAGCATCGATTGAAAAAGTTTGAGGCAACAATCAATAGGAATTTATTTTCATCAGGACATTTAATACTACAGTCACTGTGTCTGTCACCCCAAACCCCCTCCACCCTCGATATCAGTGTGTGTGTGTGTGTGTGTGTGTGTGTGTGTGTGTGTGTGTGGGGGGGTGTGTGACGTGTGAGACATGGAGAGCTGCAGGTGACTTTCGGACATCAGTGGGGATTCTGGAACCGGTGGTAGGATGGTGAGTAGCTCTCGTGTTACCGCTGTATTTGTGTGTGAGTGAGTGTGTGTGTCTCTGCGTGTGTCTTTTTGTGTGTGTGTGAGTGTGTGTGTGTGTGTGTGTGTGTGTGTGTGTGTGTGTGTGTGTGTGTGTGTGTGTGTGTGTGTGTGTGTGTGTGTGTGTGCGCACTTTAACATTTAACAAAGACGGGGAAAGATGGTGCGATCTACGAGAAAGTACCAGAGGAACTTTCCTTAAGAGACATTTGTCGGGATGAAAAACAAGTGGTCAGCAAAATAAAGAATATGTTGGCGTTTTTGCACTTGTAAATAGTTAGTTGCGTTTGTGGCCTACACTCAGATGCATAGTAAAAAGAAGAAAAAAAAGCCTAGAGAGAGGATTTCTAGGAGGGGTCGGAGATTGTAGGTGTCACAAAGCTCTGAGCTTCCTTCAGGTGTTTGCTCATGATCTTTGTAGATGTTTCATCTCTAATGGTTAACAGACAATTTAGTACATGTTGCATGATTGGGAATGATCCCACCAGACTGGGAAAAGACTCTCAGAGAGAGAGAGAGAGAGAGAGAGAGAGAGAGAGAGAGAGAGAGAGAGAGAGAGAGAGAGAGAGAGAGAGAGAGAGAGAGAGAGAGAGAGAGAGAGAGAGAGAGAGAGAGAGAGAGAGAGAGAGAGAGAGAGAGAGAGAATTTAATGTTGCTACTGCATTTCTAATGAAGTTCATTCATTTCAATTTGCTGATGGGGCAATTCCCTGAAGGGCTTGATTGGGCTAGAAATCCATAATAGCTCTGTCTGCACCAATGCATGTGTGTTTGCGTTCATATAACACTTTCTTGTGTGGATCTTATGTTTGCAATAGTGTCGTATGCTTCCGCTTCTACTCTACTCTGATCCTGTGAAATCCGTCTGATGGGTAATGGGCTTTACATTCAACTGATCACTTCATCAGATGGCTGTAATGATTGAAAGATGGTGAGAGAGAGCGAGAGCGAGAGCGCGAGAGAGAGAGAGAGAGAGAGAGAGAGAGAGAGAGAGAGAGCGAGAGAGAGAGAGAGAGAGAGAGAGAGAGAGAGAGAGACAAGCTGGTCACCAACAATAATGGAACTGAGGACGCATTTGGTTTGAGTGGGTCGGGAAAATTTTTCACAGTTGCCATGTATTGGTGTTCATGCATGAGCTCATCTAGTGTGACAGAAGAAACAGACAAACCCAACCCAGAACCAGGAGGACACGGCTATGTCCAGAGCCATGAACCATAATGGTTTAAATTTTGCATCCAAACAGTTATAAAAAACAGTCCTTTACGACGCAAGCCCAAACACATCTGGGGCCGTATCTTGCATCTGGCGCAATTGACTTAATTACTGGCGCATAGGAACTGGCGTTCTTTCCCCTCCTGCGCCACGCGTTGGTAAATTAGGGAATGATCTTGCGCCCCAAGGGGCGGTTCGGCGAAAGGAGGAGGCGTGTTCTGGCGCAAACATTCCCTGGTGCTATTTTGCAGTTTCAGAAATCACTTGCGCCACAAACCAGGAAGTACCTGGTTTATAGTCAGTGGCGCGTTGTTCAGATGCTATTTTAAGGGCGCATGCATAATGTTGCTTGTGCACCTCGCGCAAACACTTTGCTTTTCTCATCTACCTAGCCACACATTCTTGGACAGTTATTTGGGAAAGAACAGCTGGTACAGCGGTAATAAGTTGTACTTTTAAATCAATGCATCTGCAAACACCGCACAGCAAAAACATTATTTTCTTGACACAGACATCGTGCACATGCCCATAACTTTTAGGATTGATGAGTATTTGATCAAGTGTGTGCATGTGTAAAAGAATTAATGAATGCGTGCGTGTGTGCATCTATATGTGTTTAAACACACGCAAACTAAACACGTAACACATAAAACAGTCCATGGCAATGTATATTAACGGGGGGACACATGCATATTAGGAACACAAGTCGATAACGATAATGCAACACTGATAAGAAACGATGTTTATAATGTATTGCGTATATCATTAAATAGAACCAAAGTTACAGCATATCATATGTGTGTTAAGTTTTCTTTGCCGAAATTTATTTGAAGTTGTGGAAGAAAACCTTATTCCATGTGTGAATTAGGCCATATTATTTGGCCATAAACTGAGCCAAGAGTACTGGGCGAGAGTCATTTTTGCACTGGATAAATAGCGGCATCGCCATAGAACCGCCCACAATTGACTTTCTACACCGACGCATGTATCGTTGCTAGTTTGCACCCGCCGCAAAGCTGATCTTCCCCTGCAACTCGCGCCACTATACTGCCTGCTCCTTCCACTACACCCGAAAAGCAGAGGCGTGTTCCGGCGCAAATTATACATGGTGCTATCTTACAGATCGATAAAGTAATTGCGCCACTGACCGGCGCAGACCTTGTCTAAATGCCCTAGCGGATAGCGCGATCGGTGTTGCTATTTTGACGTGCCTAGGCAGGTCGGAATTGTAACATAAGCTTACACACACACATAGGCTATGTACAGCACATGAAAACAATTAGCCTAATTGAAATATCAAAGATTGTTCATATGTTTGAAACTGCATAGAAATAGCATGTGGAATGTGGAAACATTTCCATAGGGGCTGCATGAATCAACACTGTTGTTGGCTATGCCATGCATTAAAATAATAATTATAACAATAATAAACTCGAGCAAAGCATATCCCAGCCTTCCAAAAACAAAATCTTGCTTCAGGGTAAATGATAACGTTGGTTAAATTATTTGGGAAAGAACAGCTGATGCAGCAGTAATAAGTTGTACTTTTAAATCAATGCATCTGCAAACACAGTACAGCAAACACTTATTTTCTGACACAGACATCCTGTACAAGCCCATAACTTTTAGGATTGATGAGTATTTAATCATGAGAAAACATTGTTTTACCGCGTGTGAGTGTTTAAAAGAATGAATGATGCTTGGCACGTGCATGCACCCATCTGTTTAAACACAAGCAAACTAAACACGTAACGCCTAATACAGTCCATGGCAAAGTAAGTAAAAATAAGTCGATACCGATAATGTATACAATACTGGTAAAACGATGTTTGTTAATGTATTGCCACATATCATTGAATAGACCCACAATTGTCGCCACAGGACCGCATATCATATATGTGTTAAGTTCTCTTTACCGAAATTCGATGACATGACGACTCAGTTTCTGAAGTTGAAGAGGAAAACGCTATTCCATGTGTGAATTAGGCCATATTATTAGGCCATAAACTGAGCCACTTGAAGTTTGAAATTCATGTGGTCATGCATCTGTCTCAGCAGAGACTGCAAACGCGTTGTCAAAATATCAACTTGTTAAGTTCAAATGCGCTGGATCTTAAAGGGGATGGGAGATGGAACCCTCGTTGGTTTGTTGCACGTTACGCCCAAAACACACCTACGGGTTTCAGACCAACCCATTTTAGAGTTGCGTCAGGCGCAACAGTCATTTGCATCAGCACTCTGTGGTAGAGACATTAGGGCAGAGCACCCCGAGAT
Source organism: Gadus macrocephalus (assembly GCF_031168955.1). Lineage (NCBI taxonomy): Eukaryota > Metazoa > Chordata > Actinopteri > Gadiformes > Gadidae > Gadus > Gadus macrocephalus. The sequence goes on from NC_082397.1 coordinate 24,140,517, forward strand.
GTAGACATTAGGGTTTGCGCACCCTGAGGTAGAGACATTAGGGTCAGAGCACCCCGAGATCGAGATATTAGGATCGAGCACCCTGAGGTAAAGACATTAGGGTCGAGCACCCTGAGGCAGAGACATTAGAGTCAGAGCACTCTGAGATAGGACTGCTCGATTTTGGAAAAAATGAGAATCACGATTTTTTTGTTCAAGATTGAAATTGAAACGATTTTTCAAACTGTCACGGTTGGCGGGTGGCAGGCAGGCAGGTAGGACCCAATAGCAGACAGTTCAGGTAAAGGGTAATTTATTAACGCAAAAAGGCATGGAACACCGAGATCACAGGTGACGCAGGCAACACACAGGACACATCCCCCTTAAGGGTCGACTGCCAGGCGACCCACGACATGCAAATAAAAGAAAGTCAAACCCAAATAGGATGGGTGGGGGGGAGCAAGGAGGAAAGAACCAAAAAAAAATTCTAGAGGCCTGCAATTCTGGAGGCCTGCAATGGTGAAGACCCACAGGTGGCTGGCATTGGCGAAGAAGAAGGCGAGGTAGAGGGCGGGTCCTCTCTGGAGGAAGGCGAGGTAGAGGGCGGGCCCCTTCTGGAAGGTCTGGAAGATCTGGAAGAGGTGCACCCTCGGGAAGGAGTAGGGTTCAGGAACCGGACAGGGCTCGGAGTCAGCTCAGGGGCTGGAGAGAAATGTGGAACCGGATGGCACTCCAAACTCACCACCCCCACTCTGATAGTCCGTAAGGCAGGAGGAGGCTGGTAGCTGGGGCCCGGGGGCAGAGGCTGGAAGCAGGAGACTGGGGTCTGCGGCTGGAAGCAGGAGCGTGGAGGCTTAAGACAATCGCCAAAGTCCGGTGGCAGTGGCATATAGCTCTCAGGCAAAAACTGTGGGGTTGGGAAGCTCAACCCGTCCACTCGGGTAAGGCACCCTCCAACCAGGGCCTTGAAGCGACAGCGCTGCACGTACGCCCCAACACAGCCTCAAACTTAGAAAGAAAAGAGCGTCCACTGGGTCCAAAGATGGTTGGACCATTCTGTCACGGTTAGCGGGTAGCAGGCAGGTAGGACCCAATAGCAGACAGTTCAGGCAAAGGGTAATTTATTAACGCAAAAAGGCAAGGAACACCGAGAACGCAGGTGACGCAGGGAACACAGGGAACATAGGGAACACAGGACACACAGGACACACAGGACACACAGGACACACAGGACACACAGGACACACAGGACACACAGGACACACAGCACACACAGGACACACAGGACACAACTCACCACAAACCACAATGATCCGACGGGGAACAAAGGAGAGACAAGGGCTTAAATTCCAAACACAGGACACGCAACGAGGAACAGCTGAAACACATTAGGGGAGGGAGCAGTAATCACACAGGAGGGAAACTTGACAGGACATGGGGAGAAACAAGACAGTGACACCAAAGTAAAACAGGAAAGACACCAAAACAAGACAAGGGAACAGAAAGACCATGACACAAACGATTATTTTTTTGAGTTTGAAAATAAATTGCATTTATTCTGCATTTTAAAAAAAACAACACGGTAACTAAGTTTTCAAAATACTATGGTCAGTCAATTTAGAATATTCAAAGAAGTGGAAAATAAATGGCGTGAAAGGTTTTTTGATGACTCCAGTAATCCTTCCTAATTTGCTAATTAGGTGGGGATTGAACCCCGGACGACCGGGTGCAAGTCCGACACGTTACCTCATGACTATTGCGCTGATTTCTAATCTATGGTCAATATTACATTTAAATATGTTACGCTTATTTAATTCAATAGATCTGCGATTTTATTGCCAGGCGGCCATCCTGTTTTATTAATGGTTACGTGTTCCCTTTTTGAGTTATTATATGCTTGTACTCCTCATAGACCTCCACAAGTAACTTCTGTTCGCCGCTGTCAAAGATCCCGCTCGGTCAATTTTCGGACATTTGATCCATGATTCGACATTCACGGTTCTGGGCTGGTTACATATCTCGTGAGCGTGCGTAATCCACGATAACATAAGCCTGGCTTGAACTAACCTGAGCAAGGCGCGGCTGAACTGGGTTGGTGGAAAGGCTTTAGCCTCAAGTGGAAGTTGGCGTTAGTTCTAACCAGGCTTAATTAGTTAGCGATTTTGATGGAATACCCCTCTGGCCAGGGCCGTGCAGCGACCCTTTGAGGGGCAGGGGCTCAAATTCAAAAAAGGGCACATGCAAAAAACACTACTGTCAGAGACACTGAGACAGAGTAGACATGAAACGGATTTGTCATGTCCAGTGGCGGCTGGTGATCAAAAATTTTGGTTTGGCACAGTAATAGACTGGGGGTCTGGTTTGCTATTCTACCTATTGTTGTTATTCTGAAATTGACACAAATCATGATCACTGTCCTATAGTGTCCATTTTTTGTGAGTCTCAATGTCTAATACAAATGCAGTTAAAAATAAGGGACAGTTGCTTCATTTTTTTTATATGTTAAAGGCCGAAAGACTAAATTAATATGTAACTTACTTGCTCCTTTTAAGTATAACATTGCTTGGGGAGTCCAATTCCTCCACTGAAAAGGGTGGAAAGTGCTTACAACCCTCTGATGGTTAGCGATCCATCTCATCTCTTCATGTAGTTGTATTGCGCGAATGCTGCTGAGGGAGGTAGCCTATTTGATTGATTCGCTGAATTGTCCATTCATGTGGTGTTAACAAAAAAGAAAAGCGATACCATTGGCCTGGGGCACACACTGGTGCGACCCGAGGTAGAATTTTCTTGCGCCAATGAAAAGCTGTCTCTGCTTGATAGACAACAAAAAGTTAGCGAGCTTACATTGACTTCAACGTAGCCGGCGCCCCTGACTTGTGCCGCGTTTCCACTGCAGGGTGCGGAACGGATCGGATCGCAAAGGGGCGGTAGGGAGGGGGCAGTATAGCCCAGCTCAGTTCCGAGGTCGCGTTTCCACTGCCGACAGTACCCTTGGTGGTAGGCCGGATGTCAATCGCCACGGCAGCTACGTAAACATCGTAAACAACGTCTTCCTCCGCAAGAATGCAGACGAACGTCTCCACCTCCTTGTTCGCCCAAGCAAGCTTTTTACGCGACATGTTAATTGTAAAGAATAATACCTTGAGGCTACTGTTTGTTTGTTTTTATCCCCGCGTCACCCGGAAGTGACGATTCTGTCGACCAATCAACGGAGGGGGGGTGTAGCTAGAATTCCAGGGTACCCTTTCAGGCGTCTGGTCTCGTTTTGGGTACCGCAACGGAGGAGTCCCTAGAATGGGGTCGGAACGGGTACGGCAAAGTCCGGGTCACGCCCACTTTTGGCGGTGGAAACGCGATCCGACCCGCACCTTTGCGATCCGATCCGTTCCGCACCCTGCAGTGGAAATGCGCCATTGGTGGAGGGCTTTATTTCGAATGACCAATAACTAGCCTAGCCCAAATCATGGATGTTCAGACAGATTTTAATTGATTGCTGGCAGTGACATGTATATCACACAATTAAACGAGGATAAACGCTTTGGATTTTTGTTGATTTATTTCGTATGATAAAGGTTGGTTAATAGTTGGCAGATATATTCAAGTGAATATTTCACGGAGGGGCGGTGTCACGTTAAAATTGTACCGGGGGCGAAAATTTTACCGGCCTACGTCATCCATAGTAATCCATTCCAAACCTGCCTGGCAACAGACGATCGAATGACGTGGAAGGTTCTTGAACATTCGCGAATTCGTTCATTGAGCATGACAAGACAGATAACACTTATTTTACAAATTACATTTATTAGCGTTCCTAACTTTATATTTGTATTGTATTGCATTGTATTTATCTATTTCCCTACACAGTAACAGCTAAATGTTATGGGGATAACGTGAATAATAATAATAAAAAACATTTACCAGTTAGTAAATGCCTGCTCACCTATCTACCCATCTATCTATCTACTATCTATCTATCTATCTATCTATCTATTACCTATAATCTATTCTCTAAATTTAATTAAGGAAATTAAATTAACACAAGCTAGCTAGACTATTATACACATTAAACACTCAGTTTACTAAAAAAATTTGATTAAACAATTGAATGCAATACAAATATAAAGTAAAAACAAGTGTTATCTAGCGATCCGTTATCTGTATTATATTATTTCGTCTTCGGCAACATGAGCGCGATTGAAACCTGCCTGGCAACGGACAACCCCTTACGTAATCTGTTGTCCGTTGCCTGGCAACGGACAACTGATGATGTAGGCCGGTACAATTTTCGCCCCCGGTACAATTTTAAAGTGACAGCAATGCTGTCACGTTAAAATTGTACCGGGTGCTGTCACGCCAAATTTGTACCGGGTGCCAAATTTGTACCGGGCACGTCATCAGCTGTCCGTTGCCGGGCAACGGACAGCTGATTACGTAAGGGTTGTCCGTTGCCGGGCAGGTTTCAAAAAACATTTGCGCTCATGTTGCCAAAGACGGAATAACATAATACAGTTAACGGATCGCTAAATAACACTTGTTTTTACTTTATATTTGTATTGTATTTAATTGTTTAATCAAATTTAGCTAGTAAACTGAGTGTTTAAAGCGGGTTTCAAAAAACATTTGCGCTCATGTTGCCAAAGACGAAATAACATAATACAGAAAACGGATCGCTAGATAACACCTGCGTGAAGTTGGCACCCCATGTATAAAAAAACCATGTAAAACTATTTCAGATCGTTTGTGCTTCGTTTGTGCACGTTTGTGCACGACAAATGAAAATTTGTGCTCATACCGTTTTTGAGATATCAAACATTACATTTTGTAAACATATGACGTCAATCAGCACCCCAATATTGTCCGAATCGGTTCAAAAGTGTCTCAATCATTTGTGCATCGTTTGTGCACGTTTGTGCACGACAAATAAACATTTGTGCTCCTTTAATTTTTAAGTTATTAAGGTTTCATTTTTTTCACTCAGCACCCCAATAATGTCAGAATTGGTTCAAATTGGTCTCATTCGTTTGTGCATCGTTTGTTCACGTTTGTGCACGACAAATGAACATTTGTGCTCTTTCAAATTTTAAGTTATTAAGGTTTCATTTTTTTCACTCAGCACCCCAATAATGTCTGAATCGGTCCAAATCGGTCTCATTCCTTTGTGCTTCGTTTGTGCACGACAAATGAACGACAAATGAACATTTGTGCTCATACCACCTTTGAGATATTAAACATAACATTTTGTAAACAAATCACGTCACTCAACTTCCGAAGCTGGCGCCCCAAAGGTGAAACAAATATATAAAACTTCTTCTGATCGTTTGTGCTCGACGCATGAATATTCCTGCTTTTATTGTTTAACAAGTGACGCAGTTGGTCACGCGGCGTAGTTGTGCTGCAGAAGACAACCGCGGGAAGATCTGAAGATAGAATGTCTCCAGTTCTCTTTACATGTGTTCATTGTTCATTCTCTTCAGATATTCCCTCCGTTGTCTTCTGCAGCACAACTACGCCGCGTGACCAACTGCGTCACATGTTAAAAAATACGAAGCCTTTAGTCTAGAACTTGAGAAGTTTGAAAGCACAAACGTTTATTCTTCATGCGCAAACGGATGAGACCAATTTGGACATTCTGGTTGAGTGAAAAAATGAAACCTTATTACTTAAAAAAATAAAAGAGCAGGAATATTCATGCGTCGAGCACAAACGATCAGAAGAAGTTTTATATATGTTTTTCACCTTTGGGGCGCCAGCTTCGGAAGTTGAGTGACGTGATTTGTTTACAAAATGTTATGTTTAATATCTCAAAGGTGGTATGAGCACAAATGTTCATTTGTCGTGCACAAACGTGCACAAATGAAGCACAAAGGAATGAGACCGATTTGGACCGATTCGGACATTATTGGGGTGCTGAGTGAAAAAAATGAAACCTTAATAACTTAAAATTTGAAAGAGCACAAATGTTCATTTGTCGTGCACAAACGTGCACAAACGATGCACAAACGAATGAGACCAATTTGAACCAATTCTGACATTATTGGGGTGCTGAGTGAAAAAAATGAAACCTTAATAACTTAAAAATTAAAAGAGCTCAAATGTTTATTTGTCATTCACAAACGTGCACAAACGATGCACAAATGATTGAGACACATTTGAACCGATTCAGACAATATTGGGGGGCTGAGTGACGTCATATGTTTACAAAATGTAATGTTTGATATCTCAAAAACGGTATGAGCACAAATTTTCATTTGTCGTGCACAAACGTGCACAAACGAAGCACAAACGATCTGAAATAGTTGTACATGTTTTTTTTACACATGGGGTGCCAACTTCACGCAGGTCTAGATAACACTTGTTTTTACTTTATATTTGTATTGTATTTAATTGTTTAATCAAATTTAGCAAGTAAACTGAATGTTTAAAGCAGGTCAAGGACGAAATAGCACAATACAGATAACGGATCGCTAGATAGAAGGTTCGCGAATGGTCGTGAACCTTTCACGTCATTCGCCGCGATCGTCCGTTGCCAGGCAACGGACGATCGCGATCATCTGTTGCCAGGCAGGTTTGGAATGGATTACGTATGGATGACGTGCCCGGTACAAATTTGGCACCCGGTACAAATTTGGCGTGACAGTGCCAAATTTGTACCGGACACGTCATCCATACGTAATCCATTCCAAACCTGCCTGGCAACAGATGATCGCGTCGAATGACGTGAAAGGTTCACGAACATTCGCGAACCTTCAAGCTCGTTCAAAACAAGTGTTATCTAGCGATCCGTTATCTGTATTGTGCTATTTCGTCCTTGACCTGCTTTAAACACTCAGTTTACTTGCTAAATTTGATTAAACAATTAAATACAATACAAATATAAAGTAAAAACAAGTGTTATCTAGCGATCCATTTTCTGTATTATGTTATTTCGTCTTTGGCAACATGAGCGCGAATGTTTTTTGAAACCCGCTTTAAACACTCAGTTTACTAGCAAAATTTGATTAAACAATTAAATACAATACAAATATAAAGTAAAAACAAGTGTTATCTAGCGATCCGTTATCGGTATTATGTCATTTCGTCTTTGGCAACATGAGCGCGAATGTTTTTTGAAACCAGCCCGGCAACGGACAACCCTTGTCATCAGTTGTCCGTTGCCTGGCAACGGACAACTGATGACGTGCCTGGTACAAATTTGGCACCCGGTACAAATTTGGCGTGACCGCGCCCTGGCGCTGTCACGTTAAAATTGTACCGGGGGCGAAAATTGTACCGGCCTACGTCATCGTTTGTTTACATCCTGACAACCTGCCCGGCAACAGACGACGCGATGCAGAAAACATGTTTCCAAACGACGAAATAACATAATACAGATAGCGGATCGCTATCTGTATTATGATAGATAGCGATAACACTTATTTTTACTTTATATTTGTATTGTATTCAATTGTTTAATCGAAACAATAAAAAAATTTGCGATCGCGTCAAATGACAAATGTTTTGCCCGCGAAACGGGCGATCGCGTCAAATGACGTAGGAGGGTTCTTGAAACATAATACAGATAACGGATCGCTAGATAACACTTGTTTTTACTTTATATTTGTATTGTATTGAATTGTTTAATCGAATTTAGCTAGTAAACGGAGTGTTTTAAGCAGGTTTCATAGTCTAGAATGTTCAAGAACCTTCCTACGTGATTTGACGAGTCATTTGACGCGATCGCCCGTATTGCGGGCAAATTTTTTTATTGTTTCGATGAAACAATTAAATACAATACAAATATAAAGTAAAAACAAGTGTTATCGCTATCTATCATAATACAGATAGCGATCCGCTATCTGTATTATGTTATTTCGTCGTTTGGAAACATGTTTTCTGCATCGCGTCGTCTGTTGCCGGGCAGGTTGTCAGGATGTAAACAAACGATGACGTAGGCCGGTACAATTTTCGCCCCCGGTACAATTTTAACGTGACAGCGCCCTCTATTGACCCACCGCCACTGGCCATTTCATGTGGCCAAGTAGTTACTACAGAGTAGCCTATACAGATTCAATATAACAATGTATGCTTTCCCTTTGCAATTTCAAAAGGTTTCCCAGATAGGTTTGCTGGTAGGCTATAGAAAATAAACCGAGTGGTAGCCACTTTCACTGTCAGTTAAAACTATGCTTGTTGAAAAGCTTTTGCTGGCAAACATAGGCCTATACTTCAAAATGACGCTACAAAACGAGATAACTGTTACAGTTTATTTAGCATTATAAACTTAATGGTTTTGGAAACAACTGTCTGTGTCTGACTCTGTAGTGATCTTACCCTGCATTGTACTGTCTCTTAAAACAACAAGCGCATCGTGCAGGCAGGCAAAGGTGAAAAGTCACGTTGATAGCCTATGACGTCACCCAGCGGCAGCTGCGCACTGAGCGCCGGTAAACGAGGCTACAAAGTAAAAACTTTACTTCTAGATTATTACTTTTAGACATTTTCATTCTCGAATAATTGATTCACATGTTAATGTTTAATTGTTCATGTGTAAT